>NW_024039229.1:2915000-3125000 GCF_016077235.1 Cyprinodon tularosa | reverse complement strand
GCACATTAATAGAGAGGCGAAGGGAAGGAAAAGATGTGGTCGAATAAAGTGTACAAGCAAGAGAGATAACCGCACCCTGGAGAGGATTGTGAAACAAAACCCCTTCAAAAATGTGGGGGAGATTCACAAAGAGTGGACTGCAGCTGGAGTGAGTGCTTCAAGAACCACCACACACAGACGTATGAAAGACATGGGTTTCTGTTGTCGCATTCCTTGTGTCAAGCCACTCTTGAACCACAGACAGCGTCAGAAGCGTCTAAAGAGAAACAGGACTGGACTGCTGGTGAGTGGTCCAAAGTCATGTTCTCTGATGAAAGTAAATTTTGCATTTCCTTTGGAAATCAAGGTCCCAGAGTCTGGAGGAAAAGAAGAGAGGCACTTCATCCACGTTGCTTGAAGTCCAGTGTAAAGTTTCCACAGTCAGTGATGGTTTGGGGTGCCATGTCATCTGCTGGTGTTGGTCCATTGTGTTTTCTGAGGTCCAGGGTCAACGCAGCCACATACCAGGAAGTTTTAGAGCACTTCATGCTTCCTGCAGCTGACCAACTTTTTGGAGATGCAGATTTCATTTTCCAACAGGACTTGGCACCTGCACACAGTGCCAAAGCTACCAGTACCTGGTTGAAGGACCATGGTATCCCTGTTCTTAATTGGCCAGCAAACTCTCCTGACCTTAACCCCATAGAAAATCTATGGGGTATTGTGAAGAAGAAGATGCAATACACCAGACCCAACAATTCAGAAGAGCTAAAAGCCACTATTAGAGCAACCTGGGCTATCATAACACCTGAGCAGTGCCACAGACTGATCGACTCCATGCCACGCCGCATTGCTGCAGTAATACAGGCCAAAGGAGGCCCAACTAAATACTGAGTGCTGTACATGCTCATACTTTTCATGTTCATACTTTTCAGTTGGCCAACATTTCTATAAATCCTTTGTTTTTATTGGTCTTCAGTAATATTCTAATTTTCTGATATGATGAATTTGAGATTTTCATTTGTTGTCATTTGTAATCATCAAAATTAAACAAAATAAACATCTGAAATATATGAGTTTGTATGTAATGTATGAATATAATATACAAGTTTCACTTTTTAAATGGAATTACTGAAATCAATCTACTTTTTCGTGATATTCTAATTTTATGACCAGCACCTGTAAAGTGGCATATTAGTAACTTTGAAAAATAAATTTTTTTGGTTATTTCTAATAATTATTTAATCACTCTTTCCACGTCAATAAGATTTTTCTGCTGCGGCTGTAGTTGTGATGGAGCCCTGAAACACCCTAATAGTGCGCAGATCTACTAAAGAGGTTCTGTTTTCATGGACAACAGCTGGAGACAACATAGTCAGATTGGAAGTATTATGTTTCACCTAATATGGCATTTAGAGCAATTTAATGTTTCAATTGTAGTGGGAGAGGCCTTATATAATTTTCTAGTTACAAGGACTTTCGTATGCAGCAGCCGAGGAATATTATACTCGGAGATAATCAAATTTTATTTTCAATAATAAGTTCATTCAATGACCCTGCTATCAACAATAATCATATTTACTCATGTGGCCCTTTGGGAAGATTCATTTCCCATCCTTGCAATAGAGAAAGAATAACTCAATTGATTATAACACCGAAAAAAAAAGAATCCCCACTTAAACCTTAAAGAAGAAATTACATTGATAAAAAAAAAAGAATAAATAAGTTAAAAAAAGCTACATTCCAGGAATCACAGAGTTTGAAAGAACTCAATAAAGTCATAAAAAAGGTTTCTGCAAAAGTGACAATCCTTTAAAAGCAGCTGATGGCTCATTTAGTGCTGTAGCATTTGATTTATGGGGTTACAAACGGCGTGTGAGTGTTAAAGCGGTTACAAAAGGTCCTGCAAGTTCAAAACTGAAGCCCCATTTATACTAACCTCTAAAAACCGATCCGGGTCGAGCTTGGATCAGTTAACCGTGCTGAGCTTGGTTCCTTATGATCAGAAACACCAGGCTAGCACGGTTCCTCGCCTCCTAGTGGTGATCTACTGTAGGTAAACAAGCAAGGAACATGCCGGCGCCCATAACATTCAGGAAGTTTGCGGAGATTCAGGCGAAAAAGGCAGGATTTGGTGAATTGACTTGACAGAGTGGGCTCTTGGGAAGTGGATGTGACAATCTAATCAGGGCTTAAAGATGCAGGAAACGACAGGAGTTGAGGTTCATTACACTGCTAAGCAGAATCATCACTGGAAATTGTGTGGCACGGTATGGAAGTAAGTATTTTTATAAATGTCTGAAATTTTATGATTATGGAGGCTGACATATGCTGCTTGTTATCTGAGAACTGCGCCGAACCCTACTGATGAGCTAGTACCATGTTAGAGCTGTTCGGTTGTGTCTGGCGTGGTCCAGTTCAGTTGTGCTTGCCATTTAAACATTTAACAGTTATCTTGGCTACTGTGCTCGGACTGATCTCGACACCGTTTCAAAGGGGTGGTGTAAAGGGAGCTTCAGACTAGTAAACAAAAAAATTTGACTAGAAAAAAACAAAAAAATAAAACAAGCAAACTAAAAAAAGATTTTGTAGCCAACGCAAAAATGCTGCAAGTAGGAAAAACGACTTTAAAATTAAGAAAAGCTGCAAACAAGGGCATCATAACCGACGTGCTCCAGACCACTAGGGGGAGACAATCAATTGGTCTTATGGGACCAAACCATAGAAATTATTATGCATTAATGTCTATGGACTAGACCCTCAGAAAAGATAAAAATAAAAAAAATCAACAAAAATGTTCCATCTAGACTGAGTAAGAAAAGATAATTTTATCTTTTGATTTTTTTTTTATTGTTCCCTGTGAGCATACATTTTTCTGGTCTAGTGATTTAATAATCATCTCCCTCTTGTGGTCTGGAGCACTTATGAGGTCATAGAGCTTTTCTTGTTTTGCAGATGTTTTTGCTACTTTCAGCATTTTTTCCTTTGCATGCATTTTTTGGGTTTGTGCAATTTTTGTTTTTTTGCTGGTCCAATCCTTGAGACTGAATGTCTCTGAATTTGCTGTGAAATCATGTATTCTCTGTCTGCAGCCACAGCCAATGTAATTTAGAAACCTGTCAAAAAAAACAAGCAATGCAGCATGAAACTGCTTATGATAATTAAATGAAGGCCTTTAAAAGATGACTGATTTTAAACATTTAACTTGAAAGACACCCAACTGATTGTTTTAATTTCACAGAATAAAGAACATATGAGGAAGAAAACATCTAAGAGTCTCTTCTTTAATTTATAGAGGCTGAAAAACAACAAACAGACAACTTTTACTGATTACTCAGCTAATTGTGTGATTTATAAAGCTCTTTAACATCGTTAGGAAGGTAATCATGAAAATTACAAAAGAAAGCAACAGAAACACACACGCAGATCTGTCATATATCATTCCTCTGTAATCCCTAGGCCATCCCAGAAGATTCCTCTGTAATTATAGCCTCGGAAGAATTATACTTTGTTCAGCAAATACCAACATTTTCCATTTATGAGACGAGGTGCCCAAACATGCCTCAGAAATGCAGCAGCGGGTCTGATTAATGGGAAGGATGAGGAACTGGCAACAGTTAAACATGTGACAAAGAGAACCGCTAAGCCAGGAAAGATAAGAATCACATTCCTCATGCAAAGTATCCCCCCTGCTTTATAGCAGCGCCCAACTTCTGCAAGACGAAAAATTAAAGTTTGGTTTCATGATGTTTGTATTTTATCCATTCAGTTATGGGAATGTGTGTGTATGCATTTAACGGCAGCATTTACGATAAAAACTAGAAGAAGAAAAAAAAATTTACAGAACAACAAGAGATTCAAAAACTGTTTTTGTTTTCACCAAAAAGATATAGATAGGAAAAAAAAGAAGTTGCATGAATCTGTCCCACCCTGAGGGGAATACTGTTAAAAATGCATGCATCTCAGCTGCTGCATATGGCAGTCAGTACAATAAGAGCGCTTTAAACATTTAACGTTGTTCCATAAATTCCCCGTGTGAATGAACACAGCTTGACCTTTAAGAGCCTAAAGAGTTCACTTAAAGTCTACAGCTCTAACAGTACAGTTCTACATGTTAACCAATCTAGACTTATGGGTAGAAGCCCATGCTTGTTCAAATATATCCTCTGTTGTCATGGTATGAAGCAAAAAAAAAATATATTTGGTCACTTTCTCTTTCTCTTTTGCAAAAACCAGAGAAAACAACTACGTCAACAGTGGGATAGGCTACTTTTAAATAGTCATGCTTAGCAGGCTGGATCATGTAATACCAGAGAGGACCGTCTGAAGGCAGTTTCACTTATGAAACCTATTTGGTAAAAAAAAGATTCAATTTCTGGAAATTGGTTGCACCAGTTCTGAAATCTAAAAAGCTTCAGCTACAGTTTTCTCTTCTGAAAGTAAAAAAGACATTTCCTTCACTTAACTAAACTGCTTATTCTGCAATAACATCTTTTGCAGCATTCTAGCCTGACTTAGTTCAAACGAATAACAACAATAAGGACTGATGGATTTTGTAAGGGTATTCCAATTTATGTTTCATACCTTCAACATTTCGAACAAGCTTGCACTAAACCACAAATAGAATCATAGGCTATACTCTGCAGACGACAATGTTGCACATTTAGCTAGCCACACCATAAAGGATATTTAAGCCTCGCTACCACTGATTTGTTCGCTTGCTCCAAAACCTGTTTTATACACAATAAATAATATTGTAATTAGGGATGCACGATATTGGGATTTTGGCCGATATCCGATATGCCGATATTTTAAAACTCATGTAGCCGATAACCGATATCGATACTGATGTTAAAGCAAAAATAAGTAGTCATTGAAAATAGCAGTTTTGTTATCCATTTCTGACAATTTGAAAAATATACTGAAATATATTTTCATATGCTGATATCAAATTGATTTAAAAAAAATGCTGTATTGATCTATTTTAATTTCAAAATGTCGTGAAATTTCATCGTTCTGTTACAAACTCTCGTGATATTTTGCAAATTCTTGTGAGATTTTGTTAGTAAAATAGATCGATACCGCGTCAATATATCAACATTTAAAAATATGGCAACAACAATTTTCGTGGGATTTCGTAGCATAACGATGACATATAGCAATATTTCATTAGTGAAAGAGATTGATAAGGTGTTTTTAAATGGCAATATATCAGCATATGAAGATATTGTGATATTTTAATGTATCAATGTTTTTTCGCTCGTCTTTAGAAGTTTTTAAGTCTGTAAAAAAGAAGTTTTTGAGGAAGAAGAATAAGTAGTATTTTTTTTTTCTTTTTTAGACTTTAGAAACTCAGAAGCTGATCAAATATGGGGTTAAATATCTGTGGGGTGGCCGATGTCCGATATTCATTTTTAAGGCCGATACCGATAGGGGGCCGATTATATCGTGCATCCCTAATTGTAATCATTATAATACCAAAAATAAGGACAATATTTTGCAGTCATACCTTTCTGTCTTCCAGCTAGGCACTAAATAAAAGGATAAATGCAAACCATCAATGTCTTTTAACAATAAAAACCTAGCATGAATACCTGAACAGTCTTTTCTTTTACTCCATCAAAAAAGGAAGAAAATTGTTATTAAAATAATACGCCACATAACGTGTCCCAATGTCATTCCTTATGAATATAAATGAACTAGAAAAGCACTGTGAAAGCACAGACCTTTGCAAAGCAGCACGTTTTGCCCCACATTGTGACTTCAGCCTATAGCGAAAACTTACACATGATCTGGATTATTACTGTATGCAATGTTAATGAATTGTTCCATGTCATGAGGTTCAACACTGTTAAAGTTTAAAAATAAGACACAGTGTGTTTCTGCAGCCTCTGGTGTTTGTTCTGCTCTCACCCTCTTCATTAAGCCTGCACCCTTAAATGCAATAAATTGTTCCTTTGGCCGACGCCACCTCTAGTGGAAATTGCACAAAAATCATTTTATAACTTGTCAAATAGTTATGATTACAGAAAAACAAAAACGACCAAAAACATAACCTCCATAGCAGAGGTAACCAAAGGCAGGAGAATGAATCACTGACATTATGTGTCTGGCATAAATAATTAAATGTGGATTTATATATATATATATATATATATATATATATATATATATATATATATATATATATCTTTATAAATTATTAATTTTATATAAATAAATATTAAATTGTAAAATAATTTGGGTCATTTACATCTTTAACTACAATTTTATGTAATTTGTGTCTTAGTATATGCAGAAACAACCTGACAACACATCCAGCAGGGATGGTGATGAAAACTATAAAAAGCCATAATTATTAATCATCCTTTTTCAATGTAAGGACTGTAAAAATGTTAATGATTTCCTTAGGTGTTCAGAAGAAAACTTAAGAAAAGATTGAGGAGTGAGGTGCTCATTAGTTAATTATTAGCTTATCCGTAGCCAGGAGTGGAATAGAACTGAGGTAGAGCAGAACACATGCAAGGTCAGAGTTTCCATGGTGTTACACATTTATAGTTAAAGAACTTCATTGGTTTCTTCAGGCGAGATTACAACATTCTGCAGCATACTGAGCTCTGCAAAAAAAGCATCTTTAATGTGTGATAAGATGGTGAGAAAAGCTACAGGGAAGTTGTTGAAATAGACTGAATAAGAGCTTCTTCCAAAAGAAAAAAAACAACTAAATCAGAACCCAGGAGAGCCATACCCCCCCCCCCCCCCAGGGGAGGAAAGGATGCAGACACATCCCCTTAAATTACTCTTCAGGAAGACTCCAGCTCTAAGTGGGCCAAGGTATGCATTGTGCACCCTGTGTAGGGTCAGCTAAATGGCTAAATGGCTTTAGTGCTTCTGCTCTCGCTCTAATGCAACAAACTGAGGAGACGCTTTAGACTTCTTAAGATGAATGTGAATGCATCAAGTCATAAGGCAGGAAATACTTGGCATAGTTTAAGGTTTAACCATTAATATAATACATGAAAAGTCAGGGAAAATAATTACTAAACCCCAGCCCTTAATGTGTTTCTTTGAATTGTATTTGATGAACCAAAAAAAAGTTTTAAATTATACATTTAAATGTCTATCTGGGTTTAAATTAACCTCAGTATGAGAGTTTAAAATAGAGATGCTGCAGAAACCTGCCTCTCCTATAGGAGAACCTGTCAACAGGAATATTAGCCCTTATTTTGCATCTATGGGAGAACAAGAAGAAGAAGAAAAGAGGCTCGGAAAACCTTTAACAGAAGCTAAAGGTAGTGGAGGATATGAAGGAAGCACTACATGGCGCTTTTATCAAATCAAAACTACATCTACAATACTCTGATAAAGAACTAAAACTGCACTTCGTTCTGAAAGATGTTATCTTTAGCACCTTCAGCAGGTGGTTTTATTCAACATGAAAGATGGTCAGAGTTAACTCTAGCCTTATATAAGGGGTGTCCAACTGCATTTCTGCTGGTTTTAGACACTTTACAGCTCAGACACAGCCTCTTTAGGTAGCTAACTTTCTCCCTCTGGATGTTATACAACTGACCTGGTAATGACACTGAACCATTACCCTGATTCAGGCGGTCGTCCTGCTGTAGTTTCTATGGACGCCATTGTGTTAAGAGGCTTACCTTCCACCAGCACAACCGTTAACATGCAGTGAAAGCACAGATCAAATGTTCAAATCAATGCAAAATCATGTCAAAGTCCACAACAAACTGAGTATCTTAATCTAATGTAACGGAGCTGATTCTACTTTTCAGAGGGAGATCAAAACCTTTAACATCGGAATTTGGTGATACCCCAAAAGACCTGCAGTTTAACTGCAGCAGAAGGTGGTTCCTCGGTGCACCGACTCAAGCAGGGTGAAGCTGTTATTTTGAAAACAAGGCAAACCTTTTCTTTCACTTTGATCCCATGATCTGAGGGCCTGTCACACCTTAACGATTTAGGCAGTGTTTGCCAGACGTCCCAGAATCTTCTAAAACGCCGGCATAAGCTGAACTTTTTTATGTATTCTTTTAAATTTGGGGCGTATACATAGAGTATACAGCCTAACTCATGCATAAGGCATGGAAGTGTAATGGCTGTAACGGGATTATACATGACGCAGCATCAGTTTAAGCTGCCCAGGAGCAGCAATGATACCGCCCAGCCCCCACCCCCCCCCCCACCCAAAAAAAAAAAAAGAATAAGTAAAATGAAAAAAACAAGAAAGAAAGAAGTTTGCAGTCGCAGGAGATTCCGCAATATCTCTGCTACGAAATTTGTTGGTCCTGGCCGTGGGCATGAACGCAGGGAGAATCCATCACACTCACCTTCTCCCTTACCCTATTATGGGGATGCAGTCAGGAGGAAAAGTTACTCATAGGTTTTGATTAAGCTGGACGCCACGACTTATGAGTAACTTAAACTTAATGTATGTCAACGATCAGATAACTTACATGTAACTTCTGCCCCACATATGGCATATGCTGGCATACGTTGGGACATTTTGAGCATGTTGACGTGTGCCAGCGTGTTTCAGCGTGCTCATCACTTACACAAAACGTACCCATAATTTACCCAATGTATGCCAGCGTTTTTGCCAAACGAGGTGTGAAAAAGCTAAGAAGCTTCTTAAGAGCAACCTTGGTTATTTCATTCATCCCCATGAGGTAATTGGATACTGTACATGTCATAATGTATCTCTGCTTCTGTCTCCTTGAACCCCAGTCGGTCTTGGCAGATGGCACTGAGCCTGGTTCTGCTGGAGGTTTCTTCTTGTTAAAAGGGAGTTTTTCCTCTCCACTGTCCCTACAAGCATGCTTAGTGTACGGGATCGCATTCGAGTCGATGCAATCAGCTGGTTTTCCCTAGATAGAAAACTTTGAATAAATTTGACTGGATGATCTGGTGAACTGTAAAGTGCATTGAGATGTGTTGGGAAACTGTATAAATAAACTGAATTAAGTTGAATAACAGACAAGTGAAAGAAGAAGAAAAAAGTGTTGGAAAAGAGTTAACAGAACAGAAGCTAAGTGTAGAGGAGGACATGTTGGAAGCACTACATGGTGCTTGTATCAAATAAAATTTGAATATTTGACCTATATGTACAATACTCTGATAGAGAACTCTTAACACAATGGCGTCCATAGAAACTACAGCAGGACGACCGCCTGAATCAGGGTAATGGTTCGGTGTCATTACCAGGTCAGTTGTGTAACATCCAGAGGGAGAAAGTTAGTTACCTGAAGAGACTGTGTCTGAGCTGCAAAGTGTCTAAAACCAGCAGAAATGCAGTTGGACACCACTTATATCAGGCTAGAGTTAACTCTGACCATCTTTCATGTTGAATAAAACCACCTGCTGAAGGTGCTAAAGATAACATCTTCCAGAAATAAGTGCAGTTTTAGTTCTCTATCAGAGTATTGTACATATAGGTCAAATATTCCATTTTTATTTGATACAAGCACCATGTAGTGCTTCCAACATGTCCTCCTCTACATTTAGCTTCTGTTCTGTTAACTCTTTTCCAACACTTTTTTCTTCTTCTTTCACTTGTCTGTTATTCAACTTAATTCCGTTTATTTATACAGTTTCACAACACATCTCAATGCACTTTACAGTTCACCAGACAAGACCAGACAAGTGACATAAGAAAAGACAAAAACAAGGCTATTAATCAAAAATCAGGTGTGCAAACTGGATCGGCTGTATAATCTGGGTCCCTGATGACCCCCCCAAGGTTTATACCCATCTTTACTCCAAACTGCTTTTTCACAAACATACCTTACATATGACACTCTTGTAGTTACATAACTCCGTCCTCAGTTAACTGGAAATAATCGGACATCACTTTTACAAATGGACTCTTGAGTTCAGCTTTGAATTATTAACGATGCGATGAGGCCACTGGGGGCAGCCTTTAATCCATGCCAATGCAAGTGGGCCCCAAGGTCAGCAACATTACACTGCAGCAGCCCGCGGTTGGCACAGATTGACTGGGAGAAAGTCTGTGAAATGGGCTCTCTCATAGTTTAGCAGAATACAGAGCCGTATAATGAAATGGCCTCCAGCCCACGGCAGGCAAAGAGGGGAATTAGTTGGAGCCTGGGCCACATCAAAGTATTTCAAGGAGAGTGAGTTTTCCTTTAGACCATCACCCCACTGGGTAACCATTTTCTCTGGAAACAGGATTCACAAAATAACCACAACAATGTTGCAGTAGAGGGCCAGGGCGATAATGAGTGAGGGCCGTGTGTTTTGGGACTTCTCTTCGCAACGCTGCCTTAATTCTACTCATTATTTTGTGAAGGACAGCGAGAGGATGGCCCTCACGGCTAAGCAGGCTCTGAGTGGAAGAAGTTGAAACTAATTTTAACTTTTAGAGAGCCATGCACTTCAAATGAGTCTAAACGAGTTGCATAGCAACAGCAGCAAATGTATTCGTGTTGCTGTTTATGTTTAATGGCAGTAAAACCCGGAGAGGTGCCGCGTTCTTGAGAGCTTCTTGGTGCTAATAAGGAAGTTCTGGTTGGGTTTGCAGTGGAGCCTGGACAATTAGCGTGTCTGTAATGGTTTTGGTAGAGCTCTGCAGTAAAAATCCTGCCAAAGGGGCTTTCTGCCAGCTGGGAACTGTCACGGACTCTGTGAATAACCCACACACAGGGAAAACTTTCAAATCCACTGAACTACTTCAGGATTCCTATACATTTATAAACCCACTCCTCTGCAGCAGCAAAGCAAAAAAAAACCCTTGCATGTCAGAAAACAACTGATATCTTTCCATCACATCTGTGGAACGATCAGAAAATGACAAATCACTCAAATAGAGTTTTATTTCCACACACAGGCTGACGTTTGACAGCTCAAACAGATCTAAATCTGCAGAGAAAAGCTTTGTGCTTTTAGATAACAAGAATCGCTCGTCATGAGTAATCACCCCTTCTGTTTGGTTTTAATTTGAGTCTCTGGTGTGTTACGATGCAGTCGGGGGGGGGTTCGTCATGTTGAGTCCAGGTCTGTCCCTATTCGGCGTTCTTTTTAGCAGCAGCTTCCATAAAGATAAACGCTCTAATTGCACACAGCAGACTTCCATCGTTACTCCCAGCAGTTTTTTTTGTTTCCACCAAAGGAGGATGCTGCCATCATTTCCTCTCCCATGAACACTTTTCCTGCTGGGAAAGGCCTTTCACTGCTGAATGAACAAAAGCCCTACCACGTGCACATAATACCTTCAATAATCTCAAACTCTTTGTAGTCCTGCAGCCTTAGAAACCTAGGTGGCAGGATGGAATCATTCATCTGCTCCAGACGGCGTTTCCTCAAATGACTTCCCTCCTGTCCACCATACCTGGTCAGCTCAGTCATTTCCTCACTGGATCTTTTAAAACCTTCTCTATTTCTGAAAACCTTCATTTCCAAAACAGTCTCTTTTTGCCCTCAATGTTTGAATCTGCAGAAACGCAATTAGTGGAAATGGGCTGCTCTTCCCCATCGTGGCTCCAATTTGGGATTTAAACTGATAAGCAGAATGCCCACCTCACCCCTCCACCCCCCCACGTAAAACCTTGCCTACCTGCTGAAGTAATGAATTACCCTCCAACCTCCGATTCATTAAACATTTTCACACAGGATAATAAAATTTGCTGAGATCACAGGTGTCCCAGATACTGCAGACTGGTGTAAGGTGAGGTTTTACTTGCCATGCTGCTGATGTGCCAAATTAGGGCTGAATACTAATAGCTGAAGAGATAAACTTCCTTATGCACCTCGCCTCATTCTCCATTCTACCAGCTTCATGTTCCCTTTATTTCACCCAATGCAGGACCAAAAATAAGATTTAACTCAAGTTTAATCCCATTTATTTATTTTGGGAGGAAACACTAAATAGAAGGATATTCATCCAGTAGCAATTTTTCCTCACACTAAATTGATGATTTAAGTCTTTTAATAAATTATTTCAGTTGTTCTTTCTCAAGTCATTTATAATACATAATACAACACCAACCAGGACCAAGTTCATAAGGTTGACTTTTTTTTTGTGGACTTTTTCTGATTTTCTATACAAAATAAATAGGGATGCACGATATTGGGATTTTGGCCGATATCGATATGTCGATATTTTAAAACTCATATAACCGATATAGATACTGATGTTAAAGCTGGACAAAAATAAGTAGTCATTGAAAATAGCAGTTTTGTTATCCATTTCTGACACTTTGAAAAATAATATACTCAAATATATTTTCATATGCTGATATCAAATTGATTTTTAAAAACTTTTACTTTCAAAATCTCATGAAATTTCATCGTTCTGTTACAAACTCTCGTGATATTTTGCAAATTCTTGTGAGATTTTGTTAGTAAAATAGATCGATACCGCGTCAATATATCAACATATAAAAATATGGCAAAATTTCATGAATTTTCGGGGGATTTCGTAGCATAACGATGACATATAGCAATATTTCATTAGTAAAAGAGATTGATACGGTGTTTTTAAATGGCAATATATCAGCATATGAAGATATTGTGATATTTTAATGTATCGATATATTTTCCCTCGTCTTTAGAAGTTTTTAAGTCTTTAAAAAATTAGTTTTTGAGGAAGAAGAAGGAGTAGTATTTTTTTTTTTTTTTAGACTTTAGAAACTCAGAAGCTGATCAAATATCGGGTTAAATATTGGTGGGGTGGCCGATGTCCGATATTCAGTTTTAAGGCCGATACCGATAGGGGGCCGATTATATCCTGCATCCCTAGTAAATTTACAGCTTTGAGATTTGGAAAATATCCCTAAGCCAGTTGCTGAGCAAGCCAACACTCTGAGGTCCTCAACAAGCTTCTGGAACATCAGTCTCATTGTCAAAAATTATTCTAAATTGTCTGCTAATCCAAACATCTGACTGAAGGATAATCCAAAAGCTCAGAAGTCGGCTTCATTCAATCTAAAATATGAGTTTATCTATCATGCGAATCAGCAATATGAAAACGTTCATTGACGTTAATTTGTATTGTTTTCTACAAACCAGACTCTTCGTAAAGACACAATCACTAAGTTTTCCTGGAGGACATTTGGGGGGAGGAAAGAAAAGGTACTTTTTATTTGGTAGGGACAAACACACATTGACATAGACAAACTGAACAGAACAGCAATCCCGTGTTTTCACAAAGGCAATAGCTAATTCGCAGCACTTGTCCCTAGATGGGCTTTTTCATTGCTATGCTAACTAATTTGGTGCTGGCCCTACTGTAAGTCCTCCCTTACTGCCAAAACTATACGGACAGCACTTATTGCAGTGAAAACAGATTCACTTCCACCATGTCTGTCACCATAGATATTAGCTATTTGACCTGAGCCTGAATTGCTCCTATGATCTAATTTTACTCTTTACCAAAAGTCTGGTTCCATATAATATGATCAACATCTTCCATCAAAGGTCTGGAGATATTTACAATATACTATATACACTACATATTGTTTGGGGGATTTTTTTCTATTTGTATGTTTTTTGCATATTAGCATTATTTATATTAATTAAATTCAATTCAGTTTATTTCTATAGCGCCAATTCACAACACATGTCATCTCAAGGGACTTTACAGTTCAACTAGATCATCCAGTAAAATTGATTCAAAGTTTTCTATCTAAGGAAAACCAGTTGATTGCATTGACTCAAATGCGATCCCTCACACTAAGCATGCTTGTAGCGACAGTGGAGAGGAAAAACTCCCTTTTAAAAGGAAGAAACCTCCAGCAGAACCAGGCTCGGTGTGAGCGGCCATCTGCTGAGGCCCACTGGGGTTCAAGGAGACGTATAAAGTACAATATTACATTTGTACTTTTTATAGATTGTACTTTATAGCACATTTGTACTTTGCTTTGCTATAGTTTCTGAGGTTGCAACATTTCTACTGTTTTGTGTGTTACAGTAAACTATTTCTTGAGTTTGCAAGCCTATTTTTAGTTTGAAGTAGAAATTGTGAGACACGGTAATGGCAGAGTCAGGGTCTGGGAATGTTTATGCAGTAATTGGCCAACAGTAATGAATAAAAACCTTCAGAATTACACCCAATAGTTGAAGAGTGAAACTCGGACAGAAAATATGATCTCAACAAACTTAAAGTTTTATTTTTAATAAGGTCGGTAAGTGTTACAATTTTTGGAACTGTTTTTCTTCTGACCCGATTTCAGTAGTGTTGATCTTTCTAGATTGTATCTAAAACCCTCAAAAAAAACTTTTGAGATCTATGTAAACTAAGTATGTACATGCAAACTTGCTGAAGTTCATCTCTATGACTTTCCTTCCTCAT
This sequence comes from Cyprinodon tularosa, assembly GCF_016077235.1. Lineage (NCBI taxonomy): Eukaryota > Metazoa > Chordata > Actinopteri > Cyprinodontiformes > Cyprinodontidae > Cyprinodon > Cyprinodon tularosa. Next base: position 3,110,698 of record NW_024039229.1, on the reverse strand, counting down.
ACTTCCTCTGAAGTTACTGCGCATTTTTCAAACAATGCAAGGAAGGAATCAATTGAGGCCATAACAACATAAACAGGAGGTGATGAATAATATCTCAATGCAGCATTTGTATGCTGTTCGTTACATCACATCGCCTTTTTCCACATCTCCAAAAAGAGAACAAAATGGATAAAAATCAATGTGAAATTTGCTTTCTGACTCATCCCTTTTTTTGTATTTTTGTATGTTCTCTAATTCTTGCATGAAGAAAATACCCTTTTGTTGCTAGGTATCAAATAGACGAACAGGAGACTTTGCAAAATGAAACCTCAGAGCCTCCAAGCAGCTGATTCAAGCTAAACCTTATGCTAAACTATTGTTCCAACATATGAGCTTAAATCTTGTGGAAGAACTTTATCCTCATGCACTCTGTCATGCATTCTTTTAATAATTTGACCTTTAAACTTAAGAGATCATAGTGATGAAACATTCTGGGGTCTGTAAAGCAGCAGTTGCTGTTTACTAATGCAACTGCTGCTGATCCTTTAGCTGCCAACAAACTATAAAGGCAGGCAGACTATTTTCTTATCCTCTTATTTGTTTTAATTCTTGGTCAGACTCTTTGCCCGACCTCGTCTGACTTTCTATCTCGCTTGCTTCTCCTCGTCTTTATCTTCCAAAGTAAAATAAATGCAGAGATGGGAGGGAAGGACAGTGTGAAGAGGAGAGAGGGAGAAGAGAAAAAAAGTAGGACACTCCAACCTGGATGCTTTGTCCAAAGCAATTTGCTCAGATGGAAAGCGAAGCAGAGAGGAGGAGGAAAACAAGGAGCTTAAGAGCATCTCTGCTAAAGAGGGGATGGCTTATAGAAAACAAGCAAAAAGGACGGACAAGCTGTGCCACCAAGAGCCGAGAAGGAGGAGGGGGGGCAAGTAAAATGGAAGAGAAGGAAAAGTGTTGGTGAAAATCACAAAATGGACAGGGAGTGCGTAGATATCAGCAGAAAATTGCTGCGCCGAGCGGCAGAGAGAAAACAGAGCCCATATTTTCCTGTGTAAAAAATGAAAGAATGACAGTTTAACTGAGGAGAAGTAAAAACTTACTACAGTACCAATAAAGTAATATGCCTTCAGTCATTATTTCCTCATTAGAAATAAAAGAAATGATGGACACACATTTTGTTAAACATACCCGATGATGTGGAGTTTCCTGAAACTTCATCCCTAGGGTTTCAGAAAAGCAAGCTGATGAGGATCAACAACCCAATCTCGATGCTTCAAAATGATTGTCAGCAAACTAATGGTTGACATTAGACAGCGTATGATTGCAGAGAACGGCCAGCAGCAAATGCTGGAAAACTGTAAGGTACAAGAACAAGTAGGCTATTATTTGGTGGCGTTGATGGAAAGATGATGGTCCAAGAGAAATCAGCAAAGACGGAAACCAACATGGAAGTAATGTGGACCATAAAGACGGAATATTTTTCAAAGATCCACAGCGTATGTTTAAAACGTCACCACTTCACAACGTTTCCTTTCTTTGGCAGAAACCTAAACAGGAATTATCTCGAGAGTGAGATTGCTTTTTATGCTTATTCCATTCCTCTTCACTATTGTGTTTTCCATCATGATGATCTTCCCACCATGAAAAACATCAGTTTAACCAAAATCCCAATTTAACTTAGCAGTTCAATCTGTTGTACAGCTCTGATCTGGCACTTTTCTCACATATATGTGCAAATAAGGAGGTAAATGTGTTTTAAAAAATTAAAAAAGTGTAGGGGGACAAACTTGGGCAGAGAAGCCTCCATGCTGAAATATTAAGTCATAGTTGTACTAATTATTGGATCTAAACATTGAGTTACAGCACCTCGACTTAAAATTAATAAAACTATCTTATCTTTATAGTTGTTTTTTATTTACAAATAAATCTGTTTAACATGCTCATTGGTATATTTCATACACAGCTCTCTACTAAATCATAACTGGATCTCTAAGAGTAAATTTCATTACAGAATCTTTCCAAATGTTTTTTTTTTTTCTTAACAAGTAATAAGTTCACTTAAATAAATAAAAAAAAAATACATTTCCATTCTGCTATAGCCACGACCTGCTAACTACTTATGCTCATTGTATGCCAGGGTTTTTAAACACCTTTTGCAGATTTAAATCATGATGTAAGATTCTCACATCATGATGATTTAAGATACGGTACATGTACACCTTATGGACAAAGGACATTCTTTTGAGGACCAGAATGTTCCCATTTTGGACAAAGTAAATAGGTAGTTTGAGAGCAGCATGAAGGAAGCCATCTATTTTAAGAAAAAACAACCTTAAACAGAGGAGGTGGACTCAGCTTTCAGCTTTCAAAAACCTGCAATGCAGCAATTGAGTTGATCCTTTCCCGCTATCATCGCAGCCTCAACCCCTTTACAGGGGAACAGAAGTCCTATCTATTCAGGCAGGCCAACAATCCCCTTTAACGACCCCCCTTTCAGAGACATAGACGGGTATGGGGCATTGCAGACTAACATAAGAGGCCAAACGACCCCCATTTCAAAGGGGTGGACCCGTCCGTCTGTTTAAATTTGCATGTTTTCTCGACAAAAACAAGCGCTTTTTGGGCTACTGAATAAAGCTTCGAACTCAACGCTATTCCTGACATTTTGAACTGAAAAAGCTTTCTAGATGGGAAGCGAAATGTCCTCAAACTTGGAAACAAAGTCCAGGGGATTGTTCAACTTTTGTGGAATGACTATGACCTAGAGCAGCGGACCACGGACCGGTTATATGTCAGATAATATTTTCTCTGACCGCCTTTTAAAGTGTGAGGGTCAATACGATCAAATAAACTGATACGGCTGGCATAAAATCAAATACAAACAGCATAAAAATGAAACTCACAATTATGTTGAATTAGTGGGAGCCCTGAGCTTGTATCTCCGAAACAAACCGGTCGCATCTAAGCATAATCGGAGACAATGACGCATTAAGTGTGCTCCTGATGTCCAGTCTGCTCCGTAGCTTTGTTTTGGTCGCTGTAACCGCAGAAAATCCCGCTTTACAAAGATAGGATGTTATAGATAGGATGAGTCTTGAACTGAATTAACCTCTGTCATGAGGCACAGATGCATCGACTGATGTAATTGGGAGATAATACCCTAATGTATTTTTCAAAATAAAACACTCAGACTCTGATCGTCAATAAATTATATTGTTGGCCCGGTACCAAAGGACAGACGGACGGGTACGGATCCGCGGCCCATTGGTTAGGGACCGCTGACCTAGAGGACCAAGAATCTTCACCAACAGGACAAGTTAAGAATGCGCTTTTCCTTTTTAACAGAATTATTCAGTCATATACAAGCTAAAAATCTATGTTGACATTCCAGCACTGATGCACAAACTGTTTTCTGCAGGTACAGTGAAAGTTCACTTGACCACAGCCGTGCAAAAGGTAAATGAAGTGCATATGCTGCTGCTTATTGCCGCTGACCTTTTAAAAGCACAATACAAAGCACATACGCCCATTAACACACACTTAACCAGCTCTAGCCGACACTCCTCCTCAGGCACTTTCACAGCCTTTCCTACATTTAGTCATGTGACCAAAACAACTCGGATTATGGCCAGAAAGGTTAAAAACCTGCATGACCAAACTAAAGATGAGAGGCCAAACCACTGATACGCACAACTGAATTTTTTCCCTGAATTTTCCAAAATCCTGTTGTATTTGCATTCAAAGCCAGTAGGAAATAAATTCTTTGAAATCAGGTGCAACTTTAAGAGGACATATTTGTAAAGATAATCATCTGGCGTAATTACATGCCACTTAATTAGTTGCACCTTAGCACCAGGGTACAACTTTGGTTTACACAAAAAATGTCCTTTAATATGTTGGGGCACAGATTCAAAGATATGTTAAAAAAAAACATTCCTTAAATATTTGGTCTACGGCTGCAGCACATCTATGCTGCAAATGTCCATTTTGCTCTACATTCTACAGGCTACTGTTTAAGGGTATGATTTTAGCTTTGTGAAATCGCATTTTATCCTGCAGATTAGTAGTTATCAGAAGATAGGCACAGAGTGGTCAAAAAGGGAGGGACATGAGGGAAAATATTTAGGCAGGCCGAGATGTAGAGAAGTAAGCTACATTAATGACCAATTTACATTTTATTTATATTGAGCGTTGAGCATATTGTACCTAATAAAGTGGCCATTCAGTCAGAAGTTTTATACTGTGTGAACACTGCAAAAAATTAAAATCTAGATAAGTAATTTTTTCTTAAAATAAGTGCATTTGTTCTTGGATTGAGGAGGTAAAAGTGCCATTTTGCCAATGGAACAAGACAATTTACTCTAAAAATAAGAAAACACAATTGCATTGTCTTATTTCAAGTGCATATTATCTAATTATCTTATTTTAAGAGTAAACATACTCATTCCATTGGCAAACTATCTAATTTACCTACTCCAATTAAGGGTAAATACAATTAATTTAAGACATTTTTACTTATTTCTAGATTGTTTTTCCAGTGAAGCCAAAGGTAAAAAGTTATTTCTCTTGTTTTGCAGACGTTTTAAGCTTATCCCTTAACTCTTAAAATGTGTCACTGATTCTCTGACAGATTTCAGTCACGTGAGCAAAGAAAAAGGAGAAAAAACACAGAATGAATCCAGCAGCTCCTCTTCATTTATATAAACTCCTACAGAGTTTTCATCCTGGTAGAGCTCTAAGATCCTAACATCTGATGTCCTGGTTGCTCCTATAGGGCTGGACCTGTGACTGAGGCAGACAAAGCATTTTAAGCTAAAGCTCCTAAAGTCTGAAATGGTCTCCATGTTCATAAGGTCCGTCTGTCAGGACTCTTATTCATTTAAATCTCTTCTATTAGTTGAGATTTTTTAATCCGGCTTTAAGTTCCAGAGAACATTAGTCAGGCATAATCTATTTTGTGCCTTATTTCTTACTGCTTTAAAAAGATGGGTTTTATTTTGTGTTCTTATTTACATGTGAAACACTAAGGGTGTCAATGGTTAAAGTGATTTATAAAAGTTGGGTCTCTGATAAAAAAAAAACATTATCAGGCATAAAACAATTTAAAATATGATCTAATTAGGTTACACTGAAAAAAATCGAAATCTAGATAAGTCCTTTAATTAAATAACTATATTTGTTCTTGAATTGAGGACGTAAAAGGGACATTTTGCCAATGGAAAGAGACAATTTACATTTAAAATAAGAAAACAAGTTTTTTCTTTAACGATTTCAAGTGCACATTATCAAATTATATTGTTTTAAGAATAAAAATACTAATTCCATTGGGAAACTCTCATTTACGTACTAAAATGAAGGGTAAATACACTTAGTTTAAGAAATGTTTTACTTATTTTTAGATCGTTTTTTCAGTGTAGATTGCAATCAGGATTTCTGACTGCAAAAAAATAAAATATAAATAAGTCATTATTTCTTAAAATGAGTGCATTTTTCTTAAATTAAGGATTGAAGTGAGACACTGCCAATGGAACAAGACAATTTACACTTTAAACAAGAAAAAACAATTGCATTGTCTTATTTCAATGCATAATATCTAGATTGTTTTAAGAGTAAAAATACTAATTCTATTGGCAAATCATCTTATTTACCTGCTCAAATTAAGGGTAAATACGCTTAATTTAAGAAATTTTTACTCATTTTGAGATCGTTTTTGCAGTGTAAAGCCAGCATATACGGTAAAACAATGTATGATGGTTTATGTCATATTTCTCCTCTTAAAACAGAGACGCTTGGATGTATCTTCAGCCAGTTGAAAGTTATATGAGCATTACAGGAAATATCGAGACTTCCAGGAAAGTTAAAATGTAGTTGTCAATCTAGATTAAACAAAACAGTTTGTTTAAATTGAATTGAAATGTCTGGAGAACGTTGGAAAAACCAAAACACAGTGGAGGACAGTCCCAAAACAAATGCTTATCAGTCAATTATGAGTTCAAATAAACAGTTTTCAAGGAAGGAAATCATCAGTGTCTGGGCAGATAAACAACCTTTGGAGAAGGAGTGTCGATGGAAAGTTATTAATAAAAGGTTTGATGTATCACAGCAGTATAAAGAAAGATGGATTTAAGACTTCTGTGTGATTCATTTGCATTGTTTGGCATTAAATGACATTAAAAGAGTCGGTGTAAATGTCAATGTATGCAAATAAGCTAAGCTACCTCCTCCTGGGGTCTTAAACTCCCAACGTTTGCATGTATGGCAAGAGATTAAACTAATTCATGTCCCAATCTTCATTTCTTTTAACTTCTATACGCAGCGAATTCCTCATCTTTCCTGTATTTTAGAATGTAAAATGAAAGAGGAAGTTTATAATCAACTACAGGAATAAGCTTTTAACACCCCCCCCCCCCCCCACCCCCATCATGGCGTTGGGTTCATGATGAGGACTGCTGTGTATCTTGAAGGTAAAGTTTTTGTTGCAGACTAAATGGTTTTTCTTTTAGGATTCTCTGGTGTTTAGCTCCATCAAACCTCTTGTGAACTTGGACCAATTTCAGAGAAGATTAATGTACCTGAGTGAAGTAGCCCCCCCCCCCCCCCCCCCCCACCTTCTTCAAATCAGACAAAATTGGTGTCAAACGTTTGTGCTACGTTTGTGCTGGTTTGTGCAGCAATAATTTTCGTTTGTGCCGCTATCCTTTTAAAGATATAAAGAAATATTTCTAGAGGTCATCAAAGGTCAACCAGCCCCCACCACCTTCTTCAAATCAGACGAAATAGGTGTCAATTAACTCAGCTCCGTTTTTGCTGGTTTGTGCAGCAAAAATTGTCGTTTATGCTGCTTTGGCTTTGAAGATATTAATGAAAATGTAAAGGTCAAAAGGTCAACCAGCCCCCCCACCTTCTTCGAATTAGACAAAATTGGTGTCAAACGTTTGTGCAGCAAAAATTGTCGTTTGTGCCGCTATCGTTTTAAAGATATAAAGAAATATTTCTAGAGGTCATCAAAGGTCAACCAGCCCCTCCCCCCACTTTCTTCAAATATTCAAATCCAAAGCAGCACAAATGAAAATTTTTGCTGCACAAACCAGCACAAACGGAGCTGAGTTAATTGACACCTATTTCGTCTGATTTGAATAAGGTGGGGGGAGGGGCTGGTTGACCTTTGATGACCTCTAGAAATATTTCTTTATATCTTTAAAACGATAGCGGCACAAACGAAAATTTTTGCTGCACAAACCAGCACAAACGTTTGACACTAATTTTGTCTGATTTGAAGAAGGTGGAGGGGCCAACTTCACTCAGGTGATAAACTTGAGGCTATTGGTGCAAATAACCATGCAATGCTTTCTGCTTTTCATCAGATGGATGTCACCTCTGGCCCAGGTGGCCTCTCTTCAATGAGGCCGCTAACAGAGATGCTGCAGTGGTTAACTCTTAACCCTTTATAGGGCAGGTTACCATTTTTGATCACTTGCCTTACTAATGGAGTCCCCCCCATCCCTCAGTGAGGTCTAGAAGCACTAGATCTATATCCAGCCATTCAGCAAAGATACTGCTACATGGCTGTTCATCTTATTTTGGCATTTGACCAATTAGATTGGCCCTTAAATGATATATTACTTACTGGAAATTAAGTTGAAAAGCAAAAGTTAACAATTAAAGAAAAAAAAGGTAAAAGGCTAATTGAAAAGTTAAAAAGTTAAGTTAAAAAAATAATAAGCCAAGTTATCCATTATATTTAGGTTTATAAAAAAAAAAATGTGTCAGTATCAGCATTAATGCCTCTAAGGTTACGTTGGACCAAAAAAAAAAAAAAAAAGGGTTAACTTTCCACATAGAAAAACTGCAGAATCAGTGTTTTTGTGTTTATGCTCTTTGGTCTAAAATCCAGAGTCAGTTGAGTCAGGTGCTTTATTGTGTTAAAGTGAAGTTTTCCTTCCCACTGTAGCTACATGGACGCTCAGTATGAGTCATGCCACTGCTCTTATTATTCTTTCTCAGGGTTACTGCAGTCAGTGACTAATTATCAGGCAGTGTGTCTGGGTTCATGAGGTATTTCTGAATATGAATTACATTTTATTCCTTAGAGCAATGTTTCATTTGTTCAGTATTTCTGCAGCACATCAATGTCCTCCACATAACAGCATAACCCAAAGCCAATTCTTAGGTGGAGAGCAGGACAGGTTTATAGGAAGTGCTTGGGAAACATTTACACGAAGGTCTCTAGTTTACTTTTAAACTCTTCAGAGAGGCTAGAAGCTAAGAATTCAGACAAATTCAGAACAAAATATTCAGTAAAGGAGTCTGAATGAAAATGGAAGGGAAACTAATTTGATTTAGTTTTTACATATACATATACACACACACACACACACACACACACACACACACACACACACACACACACACACACACACATATATATATATATATATTAGGGATGGGACGATTTATGAAAACCGTCAGAATCGTTCGGTTCGACTGTCTCGGTTCGGTTCGCGTGTGTTTTGTTCGGTTCATGCGCTGTTCCTTTTTCTCATTGAGGAAGCGATTACACTCCAGAGCAGAAGGTGGCGGTACTGCGACCAAAGCCAACCGCCAGTAGTAAACAAGAAGAAGAAGAAGAAGAAGGGAAGCAAAATTATGCAAGTTTGGTATTAAAGGGAGAATATTTAAATGGATTAAAGACTTTTTAACAGCTAGGAAAATACAAGTTAGAATAGGAGAAACTACCTCAGGAAAATATAAAGTAGAAAATGGAACTCCACAGGGGAGTATTATAAGTCCACTATTGCTCTCAATTATGATAAATGATGTATTTAAAGATATTGAAAAAGACATGGGGTATTCACTATTTGCAGATGATGGAGCTGTTTGGAAACGAGGGAAAAATGTTGATTTTATTGTTAAAAAATTACAAAAGGTTATTATTGAAATAGAGAAATGGGCGTTGCAATGGGGATTTAAGTTCTCAGTTGATAAAACAAAAGTAATGTTATTTACTCAGAAAAAAATAAACAAGGAAATAAAATTAAAATTATATAAACAAGAGTTAGAGCAGGTAAAGTGTATAAAAATTTTAGGATTATGGTTTGATGAAAAATTAAAATGGCATATACATATACAAAAAGTTGTTGATAAATGTAAGAAAATCTTGAATATTTTGAGATGTTTGGCTGGCAGTGACTGGGGAGCAGATAGGAAATCACTAAAACAGATTTACACAAGTATGATAAGATCCAACATAGACTTTGGTTGTTTAGTGTACGGTTCAGCAGCTAAAACACATCTAACCAAATTAGACATTATCCAACATCGGGCACTAAGATTATGTACTGGAGCATTTATAACCACACCAACAGCAGCATTAGAAATAGAAATGGGAGAAATGCCATTAGATTTAAGAAGAACAAAATTAGAAATCAATTACTGGTTAAATTTACAAGGAAATAATGGGGATCACCCAACTTTGGACATTTTAAATCCATGCTGGGAAAAAGAAAAGAAAGAAATGAGGAGTTTTGGATGGACAATTGAAAATAAATAAAAAAAATTTAAAATGAATAGTTTAGAAATGAGTCAAACAACACCAATATCAATTATACCTCCCTGGATTCTACCAGAAGCAACAGTAGATATGTCACTAATGGAAAAGAAACAAGATAAATCGTACACGGTAGATATTCATTTAGTACAGTTACATTTAGACAGTTATTATCAATATATTCAAATTTATACTGATGCATCAAAAATAACTGAGAAACTAGGAATAGCATTTGTAGTACCAGAATTCAATATAAAAATAGGAAAACGAATTACAGATGGATTATCAGTATACACAGGAGAAATGTTGGCAATATTATTAGCGTTACAATGGGTAGAAGACATAAAACCATTAAAAACAATAATATGTTCAGATTCAAGCTCTGCATTGTTAAGTTTAAAAAATAACCAAACCGATAGTAGGATGGACATTTTATTAGAAATAAATCATACACTGTTCAGAATACGAAACATGGGGCTGATAGTTACATTTGTGTGGGTTCCAGCACATATTGGGGTAGTAGGAAACGAGAGGGCAGATAAAATGGCAAAAAGGGCAATTAAGCATTCTATTAGTTTTATAGTTAAAATAAGTAAATCAGAAGGAAAGAGTATTATTAAAGAGAAACTTATGGAAATTTGGCAAAAAAGGTGGGATGAAGATAAAACAGGAAGATGGTTTTATAAAATTCAGAAGATGGTAGGAGAAAGAAGAAATGGAAGAAGAAATAGAAAGGAGGAAAGAGTGATAACAAGGTTAAGATTTGGTCATACAGGACTTAATTATACACTTTTTAAAATACAAAAACATAAAACGGGCAAATGTGATTTCTGTGATAAATATGAAACCATAGAACATGTTATATTAGAATGTCATAAATATGAAAGAGAGAGAAGATATATGAGAAGAGAGTTTGAAGACATTAAGGAGAAGGTTAATTTATTAGATATACTGAGGAAAAATGTAGGGAGTAAACACATACAAATAATTATTCAATTTCTAAAGAAAACGAAATTATTCCATAGAATTTAATTATAGTAAGTGTGTTTGTGAGTGAAGGAATGATATACAAAGCTGTGCACAAATATGTATATATTTTTAAGTGTGAATGTGTGAATGTATGTTTAGAAGAAGTTAGGGTAGAATGTATCAGGATAAATATTTAAACCATCACGAACCACACTCCATACCAGTAAGTGGCGGTAATGCTAATAACAGTTTGTTGCCAACCGCCATAAAACTCGACAAGAAGAAGAAGAAGAAGAAGAAGAAGGGAAGCAGCTTAGCCGGGTGTAGCAGGGGAAAAAATCAGTTGTTGTGGAGAATTGTGTCGGACTGGCGAGTGGGAAAGAACTGGAGTTGGAAGACGCGCCAGCAGCACTTTATAGGTCTGCTGTATGGGAGCGCTTTGCATTTAGAGTGACCTACGATGACGGCGGAAAGAAAGTTGTGGATAAAAGTGCAACAGTGTGCAAGCATTGTGCAACACGTTTTGTTTATGCTAACAGCAACATGTCATGCTAACCCCGAAATCCCTCATACTCCGTCAGCGACCCCCGCTGCGCTCCTGACCGGGTGCTCAAAGCAAAGCCTACAGCCCCCACTGTGGCTTCGTCTGCTCCCCTCTGAGTTCCTTGGAGATGGTAGAGAGCATGTAACCTGACAACAGCCAGATGCATGTCTAATAATTACAATCCATTATTTTTTGGGGGATTTTTTCATTAATTTCATAATTTTTATGGGATTTCAGTGTAACAATCAACATGTATCGAATCGAACCGAAAACCGTGAATCGAACCGAACCGTGGATTTTGTGAACCGTTCCACCCCTAATATATATATATATACATACAGACATATATATATATATATATATATGCTCTAGTCCATCTATGTCTTGTTCCAGTAGCCAATTTGTCATCAAGTTGCCCTGGTTCCCTAGCAACTGACGCGGACCTTGTTAAGCCGGTATGGCTCTTGTATTTGCGGTTTCACTCATGCCTGAGGTAGGCCACTAAGCACAAAGGACCTTGCCTAGGGGTCCACCTGGATGTCCATGCCGGGAATCGAACCCCGGTCACCTGTGCCGGAGTCGTCGGTGTTACCTACCGAGCTATCCAGTTGCTAAGGAGGGTTCCACCCCAAATCCAGCACTCTGAGACTGTACACCAAGCGTAGCGAGGGAGGCCGAGGGCTAGTGAGTGTCAAGACCACTGTCCAGGATGAAACAACTAAGATCCAGGAGTACATCAGAAAGATGGCCCCCAAAGACAAATGGCTCGGTGAGTACCTCAGGCAGGAGAAAACTGAAAGTGAGGACAAGAAAGAGGAAGGGGAACCATCATGGAGGGACAAGCCGCTGCACGGCGTATACCACAGACAAATAGAAGAAGTGGCTGATATCAAAAAATCCTACCAGTGGCTGGAAAAGGCTGGACTGAAGGACAGCACAGAGGCACTAATCATGGCAGCACAAGAACAGGCACTCAGTACAAGATCAATAGAGGCCAGGGTCTACCACACCAGGCAGGACCCCGATGCAGACTGTGCAAAGATGCCTCTGAAACAATACAGCACATAACAGCAGGGTGTAAAATGCAGGCAGGAAGTGCATACATGGAACGCCACAACCAGGTAGCTGCCATAGTGTACAGGAACATCTGCCATGAGTATGGGCTGGAAGTCCCAAGGTCAAAATGGAAGACACCTCCTAAGGTAGTTGAGAATGACCGAGCTAAGATCCTATGGGACTTCAAGATCCAGACTGACAAACAGGTGATGGCTAACCAACCAGACATCGTGTTGATGGACAAACAGCAGAAGAAGGCAGTAGTGATAGATGTGGCAATCCCAAGCGACAGCAACATCAAGAAGAAAGAACACGAGAAGCTTGAGAAATACCAAGGACTGAAGGAGGAGCTAGAAAAGATGTGGAAAGTGAGAGCAGCAGTGGTGCCAGTGGTAATTGGAGCACTGGGGGCTGTGACCCCCAAACTGGGAGAGTGGCTACAGCAGATTCCAGGTAAAACATCAGAGGTCTCTGTCCAGAAGAGCGCAGTCCTAGGAACAGCTAAGATACTGCGCAGAACCCTCAAACTCCCAGGAGGACCCGAGCTTGAGGATGACACATACCACCCCACGAGGGGTGAGAAAACAGTTTTTTTTATATATATATATATAAATAAAACTGTAACTGGAGCGTGTAACAAAAGTAATTTCCCTCTGGGATTATTAAAGTATTTCAATATCTGATTTGCAACCACGTTTATTTTTTTCCTTCAATGTCATGATTACATCACAGCTCTGTTTAAGTCATCCCTTAAATCTCTATATAATAAGGTTTGTGGTTCTAACATGTATACTTCTGCAAAACCTGATATGTCGGTAAGATGTTAGGAGGAAGTTTGATCCAGCGCCATCCACCGTGGAGGGAGTATTTTTATCCTTCACTTAAACCACTGATACTCTCCACTTTAATGCAAAGCTAATCGAGACTTTCTCATCCCAGCAGTTATTTATCGAGCTCATAAAAACCTCTCAGAGTAAATGTGTTTAGTATGTAGTCTTTTATAGCTTTGATTTTATATATAACTATAAGCTCTAAATCAAATTCCTCTGTGGATAATAAAGCTACGTTAAGCTCTCATTACGTTTATGACATCTAGACTTAGGGAAGTGGTCCAAATCCAGCTTCAAGGCCTTTTCACTCTTGGGTTTGTTTTGGCCGGTGCTCCCTTCTCATCATTTTGGCTCGGCTGGAGTTCTTTACATCAAACTTCCTTAAAACCGGTTCTCCTGTTTGGTATTTTACATTAGTTGTCATCAGAGTTAGCTCTTGATTTAGGAAGAGAGAGCAGACCGATGAAAAACGACCAGGAGGGTAAAGGGAGTGTTAAGGAGGGAAGGCAGGGAGGAGGAAACAAAGAGCACAGCAACATGAGGAAGAAGGAGGATGATAAATGGTGAGGGGGCTGGTCTTCAGAGATGGAGCATTAATAATCCATAGAGCTTTAAGTACTCCTTTTGAGGGAGAAAATCGCCCATGTGAGGCTGAAAGCAGCCAAAACACTCATCCTCCCTCCTCTTCTAACACCTTCCATCTCTCCAGCACTTCTAGCTGCTGTGTCTTTTGTTTGCTGCCTGCTCTGTGGCACGACTTGTTACAGAGTTGTATCGATGCGTTGAATAAGGCAGTAAATCTCTCACTTAAAGCCCTAACACACTGAACAACAACAGCAGCAATCCTGCGGGGTTATTGCATGTCACACTGAGCCAAATGGCTGCGATAAAAATCAGCCTGAGTGAGACTGTATGATATCAGTTTAGTCACATGTCAGAGATGAGCACCCAATTATTTGCGAGACAAAAACAAGCAGATGCGCATCATTAACTCACAAAGGAAGCGTCAAGCTCTGCAGACCTTTGTCTCTTTGGCCACACCTTTCAGTTTTTCATTTCAGCCTCCGTGTTTTATTTTTATTTTTTCATTTACAAACAGCAGGGCGGCAACGTATATTTAGTCAATTCTTCTCACCCATTGTTTCTGAGCTTTTGCACCAATCCTCAGCAGAGCAGATTTAGAACAATGTAGCAGAAGCCTTGAGTCATTTCTCATTGTTTTAGATTCTCTTTCCTTCCAAGCAGCTCGATTTTCTCATAAGCTTTTAATGATGTTTCCCATAATAAAAGTTTGGTGCATAAAAAAAAAGCTTCCAGCTAAACTCAAGGGATGATCCAGTGATGCATTAAAGCACAGAGAACTTTCCAAAGAATATGCTTTTAACAAACTTTATCCAAATATTTTTATCTAATGGGAAGCACCAACGAAAACCTTGAGTCCTTAACCGACCCAACTACAAACACCTGTTGCTAGTTTCTTCTGTGGGATCCAGAATCAGTCATCTGAAGAGAAATTTCCCTTGTAATATGAAAAAATAAAAATAAAAAAAGTAAATCACTGCCTTTTTCAAGAACACAAGCTGTTAAAGTTTGTAGACGATGCACTTCAGCTTATATATCTAGAAATAGAGATGAACCGATCAAGCCGAAGTCTGTTTAATAATAATATAATGATTGAACTTTATTGATCTTAAGTTGGAGACATTTACAGTAGCTCTGCATTTAACCTATCCCCTTGGGGAGCAGTGGACTGCCATTGTGCGGGACCCGGGGAGTAATCAGGGGTTAATGGTTTTTGCTCAGGAACCCAGAGTGGAGGCAGTGGGATTAAAACCGGGTACTTGCAACCTTCTCAGAGCACAAGCGCCTGTTCTAGGCCAACACTCCCTCAGCTTCCAGCTTTCTAGAGTCTAAATTAGATGCTCTGCATTTGGAAAAGTGCCTAGCAATCTTAAAAAAATAATGATTTGTGAAAAAGCAGTATGAGGTTGTGAGGTTGGACCCAAATGCAGAGACAGAAGCTGAGGTGATTTCTTGCAGATTTAATAAGGATTAGTTGCAAAAGAAGCATATATCCAACAATAACTGATCAAGGAACACAGGAAGCAAAACAAAGGGGAACATATGCATTAAGAAGGGAATGAAGGAATGAAGAGAATCCAGCAAACAGTAAATGCAGAGGAGTATAAATGCCAAACAGAACAAAGAATGAAGTAATCAACCGACTGGGAGCAGGTGTGGAGAGAAGGAACTGGAAGGGAGCTGAGGAAAGGAGACTAACATAAGGGGGAAACAGAGAGTAAATAAGGGATACAGAAAACAACTAGAATGACACAAAATGAAAATGAAACTACCTAGGAATTATAGAATGAAATGATTAAAATTGTGACTGAAAACTCAAAAAGGAAAACTTATACAGAACCAAAAAGTGCAGAGTCATGGCACCCGCCGAAACAACAAACTATCATAAAACATTTTTAGCAGATCTGCAAAAATATTAACCAATTAAAAGTGTTGAAAAAAGGTTGGGAATTAATCTCTTTACTCCATTGGACTCTTCTGCTGTCGACAAAACCTCGTAACTCCGCCCCCCGGACACAGGTGCTGAGCCTCACAGGATTGAGGATTGTTATCTCACGACTCGCACCGAAGTCAACATCAATGACGGTAAATATCTCAGTGAACGATCTTTGAACGTATCCTAACACTGTTATAATATGAGTGAATAGTATTTGGTAAACAATACAGTCTGAGTTTTCTTTATTTTTGTGGTACGATGTTTCTAGCTAATTGGTAGCTTGTTTGTAGCTAGGTAAACTAGCGTCTTGCCATAAAAGTTTACCGGAGCAGCACGGAAGAATGAAACTTCGATTTATAACTCATGAACTTGGTGCAACAATACAGATAACATTTCGACGTATAGGCACGTCTACGTTAGAGTCTAGTTTTACCCTTTCGTACTGCTCTGCTGAACTGCTTGTAGCTACAGTACTTGTTGACACACTGAAATCTGGTTGTGTAGAAGCGCGGATAAGCTTCTCACTTTTTCATAGGTTACTGCCTGTCCGGTAAAACGGTAATATGACTGGGTTACAAGCTAAAACTAAAGGCAGTCCTACAAGAGGTCCTGCTGAAACTAAATATCTGTGGTTGTCAAGGTAAACAAACACTATGGAAGGTCATTGATCAGCAGGTTAAGTTTCAAACCATAAAAACAATAGTAAAGAGTTATTTTACTGTGCATTAAGCCACTGAGTCTCCAAACTGACTTCTCTGGGATTTAGACATCAGTTCCAACCTGCCAGACTTACACCCACCTTCAGTACAAACCATTTAAAGTACTTGTCTATACTATATATAGCTTACAATCTGTAAATATAAAATAACAAATATCTACTAGAATGCAATGAAATTCTAGTGAGTTACAAAAAAGGGTAATAAAAGTTCAAAATCAGCTTCAAAATCAACAGTAATATAAAAAAAGCATAATCAGAAATAGCATTCGATTTTGAGTGTAAATAAACAAAAATTATGACAAAGAAAACCGAGGCTTCCATCTTGGTTAATGTGCCGGCGATAGACGTGGTCTGCTTGTAAATAGGCGGAAGAGCAAAAAGATAAAACGGCAATGAGTGGGTTTATAACGATGGTGCAAATTGATCCAGGCGCATTTTAACTAAGCATTAGACTGGAATGGAGACAATTACTATGACATACTTTAGCCTTGAAGACGCTGAAAACCTTCCTGACAGGAAAAGATTAGCCGGAGGATGCTGAGCCTCTCAGGTTTTCTGAGGTCTTTTTTTCATTTGTACACTCAAATTGTTTTCATCTCCATCTAGTTTCTCATTATTCGGCACAAATTAAGCAGGGATCATTCTGCACAAGAAAGTAGTTCATAGCAATCAAGTGATGAAAAACAGACCAAGTCTAAAGTTAGGATTTAAAATACTTTCTTAAAGCCTGGAGAACTATTGATTCATACCATTTCAAACAAACACAAAAAAGTCTGAATGCTTGGAAGCAACACAAAGAAGAGAGTAGTTTGAAACTTTATAAAGCAGAGGGGTGTACCGGTGGCTAAAATGTTCACTTTACTTAGAAGAAAATGTCGGTACAAGACGGAACGCCTTCAATGAATTTACCTTCCATTAGTTTTGGTGTTTCTTTAACTCGTCCCAGATTGATAACAAAAATCTGGACGTATTTACAATCTCTCTAACAGAATTAGATAAACATTCTGTTTTGGTTCATTGTTTGTGAAACCGGAACTATTTTTTCAATTTTTTCACCAAATAACCTTTAGTTTCACTTTTTCTTTTTAGTGTTTTTAGCCTTTAGGCAAAAATAATGAAAACGAACAAGTATGGTTTAGCTTTGCTGTAAGAGCGTTTCTGTTATTGTCCTGGGAATGAGATGTGTGAGATTCCTGACATGTTTGGATGAAAGAAAAAGATTAGTTGGACTGAACATCACAGTAAAAAGAGATGAGCTCCACCCAAAGACATTTGAATTTACGAAGCAAAACAAGCGGAGGATTAGGAGGTCGCGTTTGTTGCATGAAACTGACAGACAGATGACAAGTCAGTGTGGAGATTCAACAGGAAGGAAAGAAGCGGATAAAAACCTCACAGCTTTTTTCCCTCTTTTCATGCTATAAGTCACTGAACGTCCCAGAGATAAAGCCGGACAGAGATAAAGGTTCCCTTACAGCCGTTCCTCTGCGACTCTGACGCTGACTGTGATGAATTGGTGAAATCACTGACAAAGTGCCACAAGCCAAGCCGGCAGCAGACAAAGACAGAGGAGAAACACAAAGACACATCGAGCCAAAAATGGGAAAATTAATGACTGAGATGACAGGGAGGAGCGGAGATAAGATGAAAGGTGGAAACAAGAGGAAAGGAGCAAAAGGCGGAAAAAATCTGAAACAAGAAATGAGGAATAAAATGAGTGACACAAAACAGCGAAAAATGATGAGAAAAACTGAAACAAAGGGGAGAAAAAGACTACATGAATGACAGAAAAAAGGACAAACCAGAGACTAGAGCAAAAAAGTGGGTCAAAAAGAACCGGGAAGAGGGTGAGAAATAGATGGAGAAGGAGGGAAAGAGAAACTGGGTTTGACAGGTGTAAGAAAAAGAGGGGAAGAAAGAGCAGCATTTAGAGGGAAGAACAGAGCAGGAGGCCTTAGCCGGGCATCGCCGGAGGCAAAGCCATTGTCCTGAGTGCATATGAGAGTGTGCATGAAATATTTCCATCCAGCAGGAACCCTCCACTAAGCAGAAATTAACTGCTGAACCCTTTTGCAGAGTTAAGTCTTTATGGAGTTTATTCCAGAAGCAGAATCTTCCCACAGAAATTTGCTTAAACTTCCATTCTGAGTTAAGGGAAGCTTAAATCAGTTAATTCTTAAATATTGAATAAAAAATGCAGATGTATTTTCCAAATAAGCTAACAAGTTTAGGTAATAAGGCAGAGCTTATTTTCATTTCATGCATTTCTATAAAATGTTAGGAATCCAGTCTGTGTGGGTTGTGTTTTTGTATGTTTTCCTTCTACCACAAGGTGGCGCCTGGTTCTCGTTAGCCCCCTCACACACCTGTGGATGGTTGCCTTATTACCGGAGGACTCTTAAGCTGCTGACTGCCACTACCTCGATGCCAAAGTGTTTGCCAGTTTAGGGTACTCTAGCCAAACTGAGTTTTTGTCAACCTGAGTCTTAATCCTGGTGTTTTTGTCTTTGCCTCTCGGCAGGAAGTCATCCTGCAAACTGGATGTTTTGGACCTTCTCCTCCTGGAAGGATCATATGAGCTTCAAACTGAGCAGGGGATTCATCTCCACAATGTCCGTTCTAGTACCGACGGAAATCTAAGTGGAACTCAGCTCCTCCGTTACTCAAGGAAACAACTTAACCTGGGTAAACCCTGTCCGCCCTCCAAAGACCAAACCAATTTCTGGAACAACCCGAACCGACTGGATTCAAAGAAAGACACCTTTTCTGGAAACGTGAGTCATGTTGCCTTTACTCACTTTTGCAAATCCAAGCTTCGATTTCCCACTGAGCCTGAACTAACCACAGGAACTTCCCCTTCTCTTTTCAGTCCCGGTTCGCCGGTGTTCAGAGCAGCACTGGACCCATCCCTACCAGTTCTCAATAAACCTGTTAAACCTTCCCCTTGTCTCTCTGATTCGTTTTTCTGCATGTGGGTCAGATCTTTGAATAAAATCATGACATAAAATAGATCAAGGTTTATACAGTTTCAGAATATTAGCACCAAGATCTGAACTGCAGCAAAAAATACAACACGTCTTTCATATGCAGCTGGAGTTGGTAACGATTTCAAAATGAACCAACTGATCTGTTGATGCTCAACCAAACGCAGACGGTGAAAAACCAAAGGTGAATTTATCTCATAAGTTCACCTGAGGAAGGAAGAACTTCTCTTACCGACAGGTAATAATTGTTTTAGGGCTAAACAGCGAATCATAACCGTAATAAGAACATTTCTCTTAAAGCTCAACAGGTAAAACTATTTGCTTTGATTCCTCCTTTGTGGAATAATTCTAGTCTTAACCATTCATCTGCTGCTGCTCCTCCAGAGGCAGATTTACTATTTATTAATAAGACACTGCACATCATGGGAGCAGTGGCAGTTCCAAACCCAATTTAACAACTTATGTTTCTTTGCGGCGACACATAACAAAAACAACAGAGAAAAACGAGGCGATATTACATCATTTATTATACTCAGACACAAAGCAAAGGTTTCAGACACCTGATCTGTGATTGTCAAAATGGACCAAGCTTAAAGTGGCACATATAAAAGTAATTATAAATACAAATTATTAAAAAAAATAAACTAAAAAGGTATAATATGAAAATGATCCAAGAGGTCAATCTGCAGTCTCTTCTCTTCTCTTATAGCATATGATAATAAATCAAGCTAGAAACATGTTTTCAGTTCAGAGGCCTCAGCAGGGGTCAGAATTAGGTCAACCGACCAACAGACAGATAATATTTATTTTATTTAACAAGTGTGAGTTTCCTGAACAACTAAGATGCTTCTAAACTTATCTCTAAGACAGATCCGGTGTAGGACGCTCAGTCTGGCCACTTGTACTTAAACTCTCCTTGTTTAAGTCACCTCATGACCACAGTAGATGGATGGAAAGTTAATATAAATGGATTTTCCTCCCAAAAAAAAGACACCTTCATTGCTTCAGATAATAACCCAATCCATCAATCAGTCTCTTCACTATTGAACGATTACCTAGATGTATGAACTATCCACCGAAGTCCGACCTTATCTTCTGAAAGAGATCATTCCTCATTTTTCAAACTAACCATTCAGGTTCGAACTCATTTAAATCTCTGTATTCATAGCAGAGCAGAACACAGTAGCGACCTGATGACAGACAGACCAATGTTTGTTTTGCTGCACAGTGTGACTGCACCCAGTTAAGTTTTTTTTCTTTTCTTCTGGCATCAGCGGCACACTTCTCATCTAGGAGAAAACCTCGTTCAGCATGCAAACGGATTCACCATTACTGACATTTCACTCAGCCCAGTGGGTAGGATACATATGCTCCAAAACTGCGGGAATCACAGCCAGTTCAGAAAATCCCTCTCAATCTGCATCTCCTGTTGGCCAAGTTGTGACTCAGTCACTTGAAGTCGGGAGCAAACTGGAAGCGATCCAACTGTGAAATGGTTCGTCACATATTAAAGCTCCTATCTGACTCACGTAGGACATTTGAATCCAAGAGGCGCGATGCCACCGATCGGACGTTTGGAGTCTGGTGCACAGTTCTATCCAACATGCCTGTTATTGTGTTGAGTAAAATAACATGTATTCTCTTAAACAAGTTATTTTGGGGCAATCTGACAAAACAATTTAGTCCAAATAATAACATTTGAAACTACTTTTGTCCATTTTTAGAGTGTCTTTTTTTCTTAAAACTAATTAAGTTTGATTAATTAGGGGGAAAAGTGTTTCCAACAAGCTTGTGAAAGGCATATTAGCAAGCCACGATTATTGGCTGTGAGCCTATTGATCAGAAAAGGCCACACGCTTTATGAGGCAACAAATCTGCCAATGCTTTTTGTGCCATGTTGCCTACTGTACTTGTGGCCTCATTGTGTTTGCCACAATCTCCTGAAGTCTCCTCCAACCTCCTGTTTTCTTTCTCCCGCTCAGTCGCTTCCCCTCTTCCCCCTCTGCAGCTTCCAAAAAAAAAAAAAAAAAGGAAAACAATGCTGGCTTGTGCCGGTGCCAAGCTCACATCCAGCCATGACAAACAGCCGGTCAGAATGCACAGCAAGCCGCGCAGGCACGGAGAGACAAAGAGAAAAAGTACAGAGAACACAGAGGGGGAAAATAAAAGTGGAGGTCTGGAGATTGGAGGTCTCAGCAGGGCTGTTGGCAAATGGAGGGCTTGGAGCAGAAATGGAGGGAGGGAGGGTCTCCATCTTCAGCCAGCCATGGTATCACTTGCTTCTGTCATCTTTAAAACATGCACCAATAGACTGTATGTGCAGCAGCAATGTGCAGCTGCATGATAAAACCAGGCCAAGCGGCGATGGACAAGCTGCACTCCCAAACAGGAATCCAGCACATGGTCTCAGATACGCATCTATTTATCTCTGCATGCTGTTTGCATTTTATAGCCCTCTGCTCCATCCTCTTACCTTCCCACCTGCTTCCCCCTTCGCTGCTCCTTCATTCAGTCTGCACTAAGTGAACAGCTTGTATTGTCACAGCAGCTAGCTGTAAAGACTCTGGAAGGGCTGTTTACTTTCTGACCCGAATGTGACATTCTGATTAATTTAAATTCAGCTCACAACCTTGGTGGATGTCATCTGTTTTCCTGCTTCTTAAGCGCTTAAACTCACAGTATTATGAGGTTAAGTTTCACAATCGCGATATGATTCTTCAAGAGATACTTAAACTTAGACTTTGTCATTTTGTGCACAGAGTATATACGAAACGAAATCTGGTGTCGCCTGAGTTCCTTTAAATCAAGACTAAAAACATTTGTTTAGGATTGCCTTCGACTGTTCTAGTTAAACAGTTCAACTAAAACATCATTAGTTCAACTTTTTTTTTTCTTTTTTTTTTCTGCATTTTTTATTTTAATTTATTTATTTATTATTTTTTTATTTTCCTATATTTTAATCATGTAAAGCACTTTTCACTGTCTTTGTACTGAATTGTGCTATACAAATAAATTTGCCTTTCCTTGCCTTTGCCTTGCCTTGTTAAGTACAGCTCTCAAGGCATTTCCATTCCTTAAAGTGCAGCAGTGATAAAATCTAAGCTGTGATCAAATATGAACATAAGACTCGTATGATTTACGTTTTTTCCAACATTCAGCTTTTCGTTTTTTCTTTAGTTTTATTAAACATTTAGTAGTATAATGGCAGCAATCAGCTGCAGACAGGAATCTGATCATAAGGTCTTTTGACCATCTATGCGGATTCTGTTGCTGATTGAGGAAAAACTCATTTTTAGGTTTGGTCAGAAAAAACAAAAAGAAAAAAAAAGTTTTTAAGAGTTTATTCCATTTTAAAGAGAAAAACTTTTATCAGATAACCAGAAGCACAAAATTGTCATTTCAGTTTATTCCATAAAGTGTTCACATTCATTAAACATGATATAAAAGTTTTGCAGTGTTTTTGAAACAGAAAACCAATTCTGCAGATAATACACACAGGCATCCAGAGACGCTAACCTTGCTAGACATGCTTACTGCTGATATATTATGCTAAAGTTGGATTAAATTGTGAGCGTTATAATCGTTTTGTATTCATTTTAAAACCCTGTTTTTCAGCGATGCCTCTTTCACAGCTTCCTCATAACATCCTGCTGCTAATACACAAAGACTAAAGACCGCTCTAATAAGGAGACTAAAATAATGAATGGTTAAAGCTCTGGAAGGGAAAATAGGAGGGAAGCCATTTTCTTTTAAAATGCTGCACACGTTGTCTAGATCTCCTGTTATTACATGAACTATCCAATTGATGCAGAGACTTTGCTTTATTGGGTACGACAGAACCCTCTGACCATCAGTGGGTTAGGTTTGGACCAACCATTTAGTAATAATTTTAAAGCTGGTCACCTCAGCCTTGTATTCATGCTGTCTGTCTGCCAGCAGGGTGGTAACCAGAGATGGCAAAAGTACTCACTTTCCGTACTTGAGTAAAAGTACAGATACTTGTGTTAAAAAATACTCTGGTAAAAGAGTAAGTACTGATTAAACTTCTTTACTCAAGTAAAAGTAACAAAGTACAGACTTGTAAATTTACTTAAAGTATAAAAGTAAAAGTAGAAACCAATTTTTTTTCATGCCGTTGCCTACATTTTAAATGGATGTCTGCCAATAGGACTAGATCTCCGTTGTGTTCATTTTCAATCATCTCGTCGTCCATGCTACTATGCTAACGCCACCACCACCAAGCTGCAATGATTTGCCGCGAATGAATACCGCCGAATCTGTCGATTCATCTTGTAGCGGTGCGTCAACTGCAACGTAGATTACCATCCAATTAGATTGAATTTGGTATTGATGACGTGAAAAATAATAACGCTAACTCCATTGAAATGATTCAAAACTAAAGTAACGAGCCAATTTTTTAAAATGTAAGGAGTAGAAAGTACAGATATTTGTGTAAAAATGTAAGGAGTAGAAGTAAAAAAGTTGCCATAAAAATAAGTAGTAAAGTAAAGTAAAAATATCAGAAAAATCTACTTGAGTACAGTAACGAAGTATTTGTACTTCGTTACTGTTGCAATTGCATTGACTTATTTCAAGTGCCTTTTATCTAAATATCAAATTTTAAGAGTAAAAATACTAATTAAATTGGCAAATTATCTCATTTACCTACTCAAATTAAGAGTAAATACACGTAATTTAAGAACTTTTTACTTATTTCTTGGTCGTTTTTCCAGTGATGACAGTGTCTAAATTGGCAGGATTTATGCTTTTATTACATATATGTGTAATAAAGAGGTGAATGTGTTTAAAAAATGTTTCAGCTGATGTTCCACTCATTGAATGTCATTTTCTTTTCCTTATTCGGGGTCTTTTTTTTTTTTACATCAGTGTAACTGTCTAGTTCTCTACCCGAACTAATAATTTCCACCTCTGGTCTGTTCCATTTGCAATATTGATTGTCAATCAGTGTTGCTTTCCAAGATGACAATTTTATTTCATAAAAGTTTGACATGATTGAAGTTATATTGTGTTTTCTACTTCTTCTATTTATTTTCTTGGGCAGTGTGAATCAAAAAGATAATTAAATATCTAATAACATCTAAACATACGGGGATTGATTTAGCACCAGCAGGAATAACTGTTGTTTTCCGCTTTAAATAAAAAGCAATAACACCATGTTTGTTTAGATATACACATTTTTTATGTTAATCATATAGCAGGATAAAGTGTCTAAGAAGAAATCAAGATTTTCCCTGAAAACTAACAAAATCCCCCCAAAACCCAGCAGTTTTTAAGGTGGACAAAAAGTCAGGACATGAAGAAAAGAGTTTATCAGATGCTAAGATAGTTTGGAGACGTGTTTTTGTATTGGACCAAAGATGGAGGGGGCAAGGCCAGAGGAAGGTCTTATGGTTGGAGAGATGGTAGGTACTCCAAAAACCAAGAAGAAAATGTGTTTTTCCCCTAATTTGAGAAGGTAAATAAGGTGGTCTGACAATTATGTATTTTTGTCCTTAAAATAAGATAATTGGATATTATGCAGTTGAAATTAGATAATGGAGTTTTT
Source organism: Cyprinodon tularosa (assembly GCF_016077235.1). NCBI lineage: Eukaryota > Metazoa > Chordata > Actinopteri > Cyprinodontiformes > Cyprinodontidae > Cyprinodon > Cyprinodon tularosa. Next base: position 3,085,984 of record NW_024039229.1, on the reverse strand, counting down.
TTTTTTCGTATTTCAAAAGGGAACCATCTTATTTCATTTGCAAATGCACCTTACTTACCTGCTAAAAGCAAGGAAAAATAGATTCATTTATTGAAAATTTGACTCACATTTGAAAACTTTTAGACTGGCGTGTCAGAGAAGAGGAGGATGTCAGGGGAAGACGGACTTGATCCACTAAATTTAAATTCAGATTCATAAAAAAAATGTCTTAAGTGGGTTTCCCATGTTTGAAAACCCTTTTGTGCTTCCCTACAAGCTCTGCACACAGAGCTCAGCTTATCAGCACCCACACTTGCTTTAATCCACTCCTCACACACGCCTGACCCCGTTTTTAACTTGCTATGACCCGTGTTTGTTTCTTTCCATTTTAAATCTTGCAGCGTGACGTGAAAAAAAAGAGAAAAAAGAAACAAGCCTTGATTCCATCCTCCAATAAATCCTCCACAGAAAGAGGGAACCAAAGTTAGTGAGGTACGAGCTGAACATCATACGAAAGGCAGCCCACACCGAAACCTGAGAGACATAAAGCTCCATAACAGCTCCTTTCTTTGATGAAGTGCATTTCTCTGTAGCAGTAATGATAAAATGATGGAGAACGGCAGGAGAGTGAGTTATGAAGACTTCAGTGCTGGACAGCCATTTTCTTAAAGCAATATACAAGACCTCTCAGCCCAACTGGGCCATCTGACACAGTTTGGCTCCGTTGATGAAGCGCGCCACCATGCATCTTCCTCAGTGGTCGATGGCACCATTTATTATTTTTCTAGAAACTGTGAGGACTGTCATGGAGCAGCCAAGTTTACAGCCAGGCAGCATTTTTCAAGTCTTAAAGGCAGAACTTTGGTTACAATGGGCTCTAAAAGGCAGGGGTGGAAAGTAACGAATTACATTTAATCACGTTACTGTAATTGAGTACTTTTTATGAGTAATTTGTAATTTTCTGAGTAGTTTTTGAAATATGTAATTTTTACTTTTACTCGAGTAAATTTTAACCTAAGTAGTTTTATTTCCCTACATTTAAAACCGCCTCACGTTACTGAGTTAAAAAAATAAATAAATAAATAAAAAATTCTGATAGTGAAAAAATTAAATGCGGCCGGAAATTTAAACCCCTGTGTTACGGAACCGACACTTAATCACTATTAAAGAATAAAAGAAGACTTTTAACAGCACTTTATTTACACAATTCAAACATATAAGCAATTGATGTAAAAACAAGTATCAGTTAAAAATCACTACTAAAGTAAAACAAGCGTCAGTTAAAAATCACTATTAAAGTAAAACAAGCGTCAGGTAAAAATCACAATTAAAGTAAAACAAGCGTCAGTTAAAAATCACTACTAAAGTAAAACGAGCGTCAGTTAAAAATCACTATTAAAGTAAAGCAAGCGTCGTTAAAAATCACTATTAAAGTAAAGCAAGCGTCGTTAAAAATCACTATTAAAGTAAAGCAAGCGTCAGTTAAAAATCACTATTAAAGTAAAACAAGCGTCAGTTAAAAATCACTATTAAAGTAAAACAAGCGTCAGGTAAAAATCACAATTAAAGTAAAACAAGCGTCAGTTAAAAATCACTACTAAAGTAAAACGAGCGTCAGTTAAAAATCACTATTAAAGTAAAGCAAGCGTCGTTAAAAATCACTATTAAAGTAAAGCAAGCGTCAGTTAAAAATCACTATTAAAGCAAAACAAGCGTCAGTTAAAAATCACTACTAAAGTAAAACGAGCGTCGGTTAAAAATCACTATTAAAGTAAAACGAGCGTCAGTTAAAAATCACTATTAAAGTAAAAGTGTCAGTTAAAAATTACTATTAAAGTAAAACAAGCGTCAGTTAAAAATCACTTAAAGTAAAGCAAGTGTCAGTTAAAAATCACTATTAAAGTAAAACAAGTGTCAGTTAAAAATCACTATTAAGGTAAAACAAGCGTCAGTTAAAAATCACTATTAAAGTAAAAGTGTCAGTTAAAAATCACTATTAAAGTAAAACAAGCGTCAGTTAAAAATCACTATTAAAGTAAAACAAGCGTCAGTTAAAAATCACTTAAAGTAAAGCAAGTGTCAGTTAAAAATCACTATTAAAGTAAAACAAGTGTCAGTTAAAAATCACTATTAAAGTAAAACAAGCGTCAGTTAAAAATCACTATTAAAGTAAAACAAGCGTCAGTTAAAAATCACTTAAAGTAAAGCAAGTGTCAGTTAAAAATCACTATTAAAGTAAAACAAGCGTCAGTTAAAAATCACTATTAAAGTAAAACAAGCGTCAGTTAAAAATCACTTAAAGTAAAGCAAGTGTCAGTTAAAAATCACTATTAAAGTAAAACAAGTGTCAGTTAAAAATCACTATTAAGGTAAAACAAGCGTCAGTTAAAAATCACTATTAAAGTAAAAGTGTCAGTTAAAAATCACTATTAAAGTGAAACAAGCGTCAGTTAAAAATCACTATTAAATTAAAACAAGGGTCAGTTAAAAATCACTATTAAAGTAAAAGAAGTGTCAGTTAAAAATCACTATTAAAGTAAAACAAGCGTCAGTTAAAAATCACTATTAAAGTAAAACAAGTGTCAGTTAAAAATCACTATTAAAGTAAAACAAGCGTCAGTTAAAAATCACTATTAAAGTAAAACAAGTGTCAGTTAAAAATCACTATTAAAGTAAAACAAGCGTCAGTTAAAAATCATTATTAAAGTAAAACAAGCGTCAGTTAAAAATCACTATTAAAGTAAAACAAGTGTCAGTTAAAAATCACTATTAAGGTAAAACAAGCGTCAGTTAAAAATCACTATTAAAGTAAAAGTGTCAGTTAAAAATCACTATTAAAGTAAAACAAGCGTCAGTTAAAAATCACTATTAAATTAAAACAAGGGTCAGTTAAAAATCACTATTAAAGTAAAACAAGTGTCAGTTAAAAATCACTATTAAAGTAAAGCAAGCGTCAGTTAAAAATCACTATTAAAGTAAAACAAGCGTCAGTTAAAAATCACTATTAAAGTAAAACAAGCGTCAGTTAAAAATCACTATTAAAGTAAAACAAGCGTCAGTTAAAATCACTATTAAAGTAAAACAAGCGTCAGTTAAAAATCACTATTAAAGTAAAACAAGCGTCAGTTAAAAATCACTATTAAAGTAAAACAAGCGTCAGTTAAAAATCACTATTAAAGTAAAACAAGCGTCAGTTAAAAATCACTATTAAAGTAAAACAAGTGTCAGTTAAAAATCACTATTAAAGTAAAACAAGGAGATCAGGCTTTAAGCAGAAAGGCTTTTGGTTTCTACTTCAAATGGTGAAGAAACCAATTAAAATGATGCATTTTGAAATATCGTTGGATTATAAAATTAAAATACCAAATTCCACATTTTCTCGTTGAAACATTTCTTTTTATAACGATGCGGCAGCACGCCAGCTACATGTGTCATCCCTGGCTATAAATGTCAAAAAAAAAAATCACTATTAAAGTAAAACAAGCGTCAGTTAAAAATCACTATTAAAGTAAAACAAGTGTCAGTTAAAAATCACTATTAAGGTAAAACAAGCGTCAGTTAAAAATCACTATTAAAGTAAAAGTGTCAGTTAAAAATCACTATTAAAGTAAAACAAGCGTCAGTTAAAAATCACTATTAAATTAAAACAAGTGTCAGTTAAAAATCACTATTAAAGTAAAGCAAGCGTCAGTTAAAAATCACTATTAAAGTAAAACAAGCGTCAGTTAAAAATCACTATTAAAGTAAAACAAGCGTCAGTTAAAAATCACTATTAAAGTAAAACAAGCGTCAGTTAAAATCACTATTAAAGTAAAACAAGCGTCAGTTAAAAATCACTATTAAAGTAAAACAAGCGTCAGTTAAAAATCACTATTAAAGTAAAACAAGCGTCAGTTAAAAATCACTATTAAAGTAAAACAAGCGTCAGTTAAAAATCACTATTAAAGTAAAACAAGTGTCAGTTAAAAATCACTATTAAAGTAAAACAAGGAGATCAGGCTTTAAGCAGAAAGGCTTTTGGTTTCTACTTCAAATGGTGAAGAAACCAATTAAAATGATGCATTTTGAAATATCGTTGGATTATAAAATTAAAATACCAAATTCCACATTTTCTCGTTGAAACATTTCTTTTTATAACGATGCGGCAGCACGCCAGCTACATGTGTCATCCCTGGCTATAAATGTCACCGCAGGCGTTATGATCACATAAAAAGGTGTTCCATAATATATAAAGCCGCTGGTCACAAAGGGTTGAATGTGCATTAAAAAGGATAGAAATAAAAAGGTAATAGAGGGATCAAACTTTGCTTTAAAGGTTTGAATGCCAAGTTAAGTCTGACCTTTACTCCACTGATAACAGCACACAGAGAGGGGATGGTGGATGGGGGGCGGTAACCTTTGAAGCAGCATTTTAAGGTGTCAGATACAGAAAGTCACCATTAATTTAATGCATATCAGAAAGATTGAGACGCAAGAAATGCAAAGCTGAGCTGCAGGAGGCTGCTCCGTTAGAGAGGATGATCGTAAAATAACATCCCAGTGCCATAAAGAGAGAAAACTGATATTCTACAGTCATTTATGCTGCAGACACTAAAGCTAAAAATGCACAGCTGTGCTTTTATTACTTCTGCAAATTAAATTCATAATAATGATGCATCAAGTCCCAACTGGGATTAAAGGCGTTTTGGTTCCTTAGAAGCTATTATAAAGTATTAATCGACGTGTAGTTTCATGAGCCAAAGTTCAAGAAAATGTGTGAGTGCTTACAATAAACAGTTCTCTTTTTCATTCGTAGTAAACGTAGTAGAATAGGAGAACAATGCTGGGCAAATTCAATTCAAAAACACTGCATTAATCCCAAAGGGAAATCAAATCGAAGAGGGGAAAGCACCAAAAATATATAGAAAAATAAGGACTAAAGCAACACTGCATAACTTTGAGACATATTTGATTGATTTTCAGGACACTATAGAGAACTTTGCATGTATTGATGCTCCAGGTTGGCTGCCTCTCTAAAAAACTTGCATATGTAAGTTGAGAGGGTCGGATTCGACACTGAAGAAGTCATGTTACCCAGAGAGAATCTGTACAGCAATCTAAGCTCCTATTAAAGATAAGTGCTAATTGAGCTATAAGTAACAAACATGACGACTACCTGATCAGATATATTTTTAGATTTCTGATCAAGGATTTCATCTATTAGGCTGATTAACTCCTCAACCTATTAACACAGAGATACACTTTAGTTTACATTGCATAACTACAGTGCAGTTACGCCATTTGCTTTCAGGGGGGATAAACCTGCAAATGACAGGTCTAGTGCCCCTAGTGGATAAAAGAAACAGCGTTGCTTTAAGGAAGCTAATTGTTTATGAAATCCATAAAGCTCAATTCTGTTTGATTGAAGAAAAAATAGGGAAAGAAGTGTGGAAGTTAATCACAAGTTGCACAGAGAAAGCAAACGACGAACCGTAAACAGATTTTTAAGTGTTATAAAAATAAAAAGCCCTTTTGGGTTTCATAAAATGTTTTAAAAAGCGACATTCAACAAACTGGATATTATTCAAACTTCAAGAAAAAAAGTACAACTAAATATAAATTTAAAAAAAGTTAGTGTTTGAAACTTCAACCTGACATAAAAATGGTAAATTAAAAATGTTTAAAGTATCTAAGAACATATTTAGAGGCTTACATGTATGATTCTAAATGTAAAAATTCAGTTTTGAAAGACGTTCCAGCTGTTATATTGCAATGCTTACTTTTTATGGTGAAAAACAGGAAAACATATCATTCCCTATTATAACCAAATAAAAAGTAATAAAACTGAGTTTTTAGTCCATATTCTTTTCTTTTTTTTATACCAATAAAACTGGAGAAGTTTGAGTTAAATTTCTATACATCTATAAAAAAGATTTTTTTCTCTTTTTTCTATTCTTTGAATCTTTTGTTAACATAAAGTCAAAGTTATATCACAAGAATGGTGCATTTCTAATTCCATTTGAGTTATAATAACTCCTCATCTAATTGGCTTTTTTCTGTGTATGCTTATAATAAATTTGTAATGTTTAATCAACAGAGAACAGAAATCCTCTCACCAAGAACAATCTGATGTGGGATTAATCTGCTGATACTTTCTTGTAAAATTGATGGGATTAGAAAAGCTTTGCTCAAACAGTAAAATGCTTAAAACTAACATTTTTTCTTGCAACACTTTCCAAGCAGCGTTTGGTAGAGGAACATCAGATTTGTTTTGACATAAATAACAGAATCATTCAGTAAAATTAGTATTATGTTGATTTCAGATTTGGGTTTTTTTTTGGAAAGGCAAATGAAAAAGAATAATGTTAATAAAAAAAAAAACTGAAAAAGAAAAAAGCATCATCAGGATTTTATGTTCTGCTCTCAGTCAAACAGAGACGATCAGAGGTTGAATGTGAATGAATGTACTTGACTTTGAGCTCGAAAACAAAGAGGATTATATGTGAAAGTCATAACATAAGAGATTATTCAACTCTGCAGCTAAACTGAGCAAAGTTTACCAAGTTTACTGAGGCTATTCAATAAGCAACTTTACATTCAGATTTAATAAGAATCTGTTCCCTGGAATATTCTATTTCCTGTATAATATTCAGATACTGCCAGCCAACAGTTAGCATGGTGCTAAACCCCGAAACTACAGTAAAGTGTGAGCTGGGAAAACTTATATGTATAAATTATACAAAATTAAATTTTAGATAGTTAAAAGAATTAAGATTTCACATCATAAAATGATTTAGCTCTTTATATCCTCGCCCGAGTGGCTCCTCTACTTTCATACTCGACTGGAAAATTATCAGACATTTTAGATTGAGAATGACGCAAAAAAAAAAAAGCATTTACTCTAATTTTTATAATAATTATAATAATTTTGCTGATGCAAGTTCTTTGCTTCAGGAAATATTATACTTTAACTATTTTTGTCATTAACTAACAAATCTTTTCCAACCCTTTTAGTTGGTATAACTATGCAGGTTAAAGCATAATGCAGTAATATTAAGAAAAAAAAGCCTTTAAAAAGTGCTTAAAAAGGAGCAGTTGTTGGTTCTCTATAGACTCCTGAGGTTTTAAAGACGTCTCTTGATGCCCTACTGCTTCCTCTGCAGGCAGTTTGTGACTCAGTCATGTTTGTCCTTCATTGTTAGACTTCAGGGAAAATTCAGAGGGAGTCTTTTCTCATAAAAAAGAAGCAGGGTGGAAATCTGCAGGCTGTTTTTTCCAAAGATGCAAAAGCAAATCTTTGTACACCCAACCGGAGGATGAGACACAATGTTATAAACTTAATTATCTTAATTATGTGTATTTATCTCCACGATACCTGCAGCACCTTTCTGTCCTCACCATTACCTCTGGTCTGCTCTCCTTATGAGTTTTATTTTTTTTGCTCAGCGGTTAATAAAGAGAGCTCCGAGGTTGAGAGCACCAGCAGAAAACAGAACAATGACCTGATGCGCTGCTGCAGATTGTTGCTATGAGGAATCCTCATTTTCCCGTTATTAGATGTTCCCTCGTTTCTACCGACAGAAGAAAACAATAACCGCCTGGATGCTGCGAGGCTGCACACACACACCGTCCTTTCTGTACGTTCCTGAGCAAGTGGCCTGTTCCCAGCTTTGTGTAACTGTGTCCTTCAAAACTAGCAAAGGCAACAGCTAACAAAACTACGATTTACTGTGTTTCTATTAATGTGAGTTGATCATGTAAAAAATCTTTGTCCAGACATTTTGACTAGTTCTTGGCATTATTTCTACAAACCTTTTAGAGTCTGGTTCTATTTCACCTGACATTTTGTGTGTTTTTTTTTTGTTTTTTTTTTTTTTAGGTCAGTGGTCTTTGGAAACAGAAAAATGGCTTCTTCCACACAGAGTGGCTTCTCAGTCCATCTCAGTTCAGGACTCGTGTTACTGCGGGTTTTAGGTCGATTCACAGAATTCACACATATCAGTTCTTCTCTGGACAAAATCTGTATCAGGGTTCCCGCGGGTCTTTAAAAAGTCTTAAAAGGCATTGAATTCTTCAAAATAAAACTAAGGCCTTAATTGGTATTAAAATGTCTTAAATCAGTCTTTCGTAGGTCTTAATTTTTAAAACAAATGGGATTATTTTTAGTACGATTTATTTTTGCAATCTAAAAACATTAAAATTGACAATTTTTTATTTTATTTAAAAAAAATATCGACTCGACATTATTGGTTCCGTCCCGAAAGCGGAACCAATAAAAGCGTTGTTGTGGCCGGGACATTTGGGAGATGCACCATTAACTTTTTGTCTGGAAAATATGAGCAAGTGTAAATGTAACCAAAATTGGCTTCAGCCAAGAGTTTTCTCCATGGCTAAAACCAGGGAACATACATGAGGCTCAGTGGATTTTGTGCAAGAAGTCATTCAAGCTCAGAACGATGGGAATTAAGGCAGTGGAGTCGCATGCAAAGCCCGAAACACAAAGCGTCAAAATGGAGTTACAGAGAAACAGCCGGTATTTCTCAGTTTAGTTCCACCCTTGTCTCTGCAACGCCTCCACTTATCACCAAATCAAACATACTAAGAAAACGATACAAAGAAAAATAGCTGCAAAAAAGACTTAGCACTGGTTATGTTGGGGCTTTAAAACTGATTTGTTTTGTTCCCTGCTAAAACAAAGTTGGTGAATTCAGTTAAATAATTGTTAAAATATATCTGTCATTTTATGTATCTTTAGCTTTCTTCCTGTATGGGAAGCTTTTCAAAATTTGAAACATTAGTGCAGTGGTTTATGTTAAAATAAACATTTGGATTAAGTTTTCACGAGCAAGTTTTTCTTGTAAATTTGGTCTTAAATGTTTATTTCAAGTTGCATTAAAACGTCTTAAAATGTCTTGAATTTAACTTGCCTTATGCTGTAGGAACCTTGTGTATATTTCTTGAACGGTACAGTGTCAACATTTCCGTCTTAAATACAGCTATTTAAACTAATGAATGTGGAATCATCAGGCATCTGGGAACTGGACCCCACAAGGAATTAAACTCAGAGGTCCTCATACAGAGGGAGCAACACATCAATTAAAAAGTACAACTAGTTCTAGTTAATAGCTACTTTTACTAAAAGGTTAACAACTCAGGTACTAATTAGTTACACAGCAAAGTAACAATGCAGTTACTTTCTGTGATTAATTTGGGTATCATAGCTTTAAATACAATCAGGATGTTTACAATCGAATAAAATAAAGAAATTACTAGATATCTGAAAATACTGTCTATTACTCTGCAAAAAATGTAAATCTAAATAAGTCATTTTTTCTTAAAATAAGTGCATTTTAGCCTAAATTGAGGAGGTAAAGGAAACACTTTGCCAATGGAACAAGACGATTTACATTTGAATTAAGAAAAATCAATTGCATTGTCTTATTTCGAGTGCATATTATCTAATCAACTTATTTTAAGTGTAAAAATACTCATTCCATTGGAAAACTATCTTATTTACCTGCTGAAATTAAGGCTAAATACACTTGATTTAAGAAATTTATACTTAATTAAAGTCTTTCTTGCAGTGTAATATGCAGCTTTTTTGTGCGTGTTTGGGACAAAAGAGTCAAGATGATCAACTGATATATATATTTATTTAAAATATTATTTTCCCAATTGTTCCATAATTCTGTGAGCGACCTCTGCACACTGAACACCCGCCCACATTACGTCCCCTCAGCCAGGAGGCTTCATGCATTCAGCTATTTCAGCTCCTCCTCCATCTCTGCACTGAAACCCCATGAGGAGCATGTGTGCACATCTCTCCCTGCTAAAGAATGCACCCTTCTGAGAAGTAGCTGCGATGGTTTGAGTTGAAGCAACGTGCTACGTTGGACTGCAAGTCTCTTCACAGTGTTACTAGCATTAAAAGTAAATAGCGCATATACTATAGTTTAGTAAATACACCGAAAAACATTCCTAAATAAGACTGAAAATCAACAAGTAAAAACATTTAGACTGTCTCTAACCTTCTTCCATTCATACAGAAACGTCTTCCAATCATTTCTATAGCCTGACCTTTCCAATTACCAGCATATCGTTAAGCTAAATTCAAACCCCAGTCCTCGAGGGCCGCTGTGCTGCGAATTTTAGATGTGTCTCTGCTTCAACTGACTCCATTATGAGCAGAGCTCTGCAGGCCCCAAATCAATGCTAGTGAGGTAGTTAGCCATTTAATTAAACTATGTAGGGCAAGAGAACCATCTAAAAGCAAAGCATTTAGGTTTGAGACCACTGCCCTAAACTAGGAACAGCATTTTTTCTTAAGATCAGGCTTTGGTCCCAACAGGGAGCAAACCGAGATAGAGAAACCAGCCTTCCAATGTCTTCCCCATTCCCACATAAAGGAAATGCTCCATCCCTATATGGAGCTGGAGCCTCGCTCAGGCCCTATCCCACACTGCAAAAACAATCTAGAAAATAAGTAAAAGTGTCTTGATTTAAGTGTATTTACCCTTAATTTGAGTAGGTAAATAAGATGATCTGCCAATGGAATTAGCATTTTTACTCTTAAAACAAGATAATTAGATAATATGCACTTGAAATAAGACAATGCAATAGTTTTTTGTTATTTTAAATGTAAATTGTCTTGATCCATTGGCAAAGAGTCTCACTTACCTCCTAAATTCAAGAACAAATGCACTTAATTTAAGAAAAATGTACTTTCCAGTTCATCCATATAACCAGAATCTGCAATAATTGTCTCTACCTGAACACTGCCTGCACTTTTCAACAAATCTGCTGATGCATGTCCGGACTCATCTGGCTTTCCAGGCAATGCTTCAGGGCTCCATTCCACTATGGTTTCTACTGACGCTTAAAAAAAAAAAAATCCCTACACTGAAAAAACGATCTAGAAATAAATAAATATTTCTCAAATTAAGTGCATTAACCCTTAATTTGAGTAGGTAAATGAGATGATTTCCCAATGGAATGACTATTTTTGCTTTTAAAATAAGATATTTAGATAAAATGCACTTGAAATAAGACAAGCAATTGGTTTTCTTATTTTATATGTAAATTATCTTGTTCTATTGGCAAAATGTTTATTTTACCATATCAACTCAAAAACCAATTCACTTATTTTAAGAAATAATGACTTATCTAGATTTTGATTTTTTCCATTGTAAAGGCTTTGTGTTTTTAAAAACATCTGACTTATTTTGCTGTTTTTTATGATTTATTTTATTCTTATGAAGCACTTTGTCATTTTTATCTTTTGAAGGTGCAATAAATAAAGTTAATTCACACTAATGTATTAGTTACAGTAGATATATCAGGTTTTTAGTGTCCTGTTGACATAAAAAGTTGTTTTTTAAAGCGTTACTATAGTTACCTGCCACCAACTTTTGTTGGTTCTTGTATCTAGATTGATTTCTTTCTTATTTCCCTTTATATCATTCTAGTTTGTTTGAGGCATTACCTTTCAATACATCTATACGCTTTATTTAAATCAAATGCTGGGAATTAACCTATAGTATCTGAAGCTCAAAGGAAATGACATCCTCTTCTGGCCAAATTGATTTTTTTCCTTTCATTACTAGAAGATAAATGCAGGGGATTTTTCACTTGATGTCATTTCTCTAACATTCTTTTGTCCTTCGCTTTCTTCGATATGCAAACGAGTAGCTCAGAGTACAGGTGTGTGAGCGTTCCTCGCTCATCCATCAGCAGCTGTAGCCACACATCTTCGCATCATGTCAACGAAAGCTCAGAGTCTGGGTGACAATTAAACCTCCACCCCAGAGGGCAGTTATCTGGTAGAAAACAAACACACCTGTGGCTGCTTGGGGCCCTGAAGAGAAATGAAACGTAAACCCACCTGACAGATCGCTCTGACAGGGTTTGATAGCTCAGGCAGAGCAGTCGCACCGCCTGTCCATTATACCTTGACCTGCTTTGTACTTCGGAGCTAAAGCAACGTCTTGTCTCCTTTAACAGGCTGCAGCTTTTCTCAAAGGGAGGGAGAATTGATGCCTTAATAAACCTGAATTAGCCATTATTACCAACTCATCTATAATTACTCAACAAAGGTTTAAGGCCTCTTTCAGTCTGGCGCTCCTCCCTTTACGCCTGAAAACTGCCCATTTCCAACACAAGCCTTCCTTCCAGTAGGATGAAGGCAGCTGAGTGTTTTCTTCGAAGGTCATGTGACGGTAATTGCTGGGGGCATGTTTTTGTCAGGCTGCCAGAGCCTTTTAAACATGCAAGTGAGTTGGAATGGGCTGGGAGGTGGAAGGGGAGCCAAGTCTGTTGTCAGACTCCAACCCTGGTGCAGTTTAATGTAAAGAGAAGCACTTTATACAGCTGACATCTGCTTGGTTTTGCAGACTGCACGGTGCCAGCCACCTTTTATCTTAAGATAATCAGCCATGACTAAAAAATAACTTTTTTTCACACAATTTAAACGGAAGACTTTAAGGAGCACGAATTAGAAAATGCATTTGCAAAGGGTGAACAAGGAAGGTGAAATGTAAAGCAGTTTACAGAAGTTTGATGGAATTAAATGCTGCTTGAATGAGCTGCTAAAGCTCAGACTGCTTCAGGACTCATTTGGAGTTTAGCCATTAACTTTGTATTCTCTCACCGTTTCTTTCCTCCCGGGTCAGTACATCTGCATTTGCCCATGTCTCCTTTATAGACGGATGCAATGACACAGCTAATGCTGCCATTATGGTAGTAGTCTCCTTTTTTCTCTACAGTAAAGTACCTTTCATTCAGTGCCTGCTATAGACCAGTTCTGAAAGATGTAATGCCAGAGCTGTTTTCTTTATTTATCTGTGATCCTTTTATTGCCTGTAGAAAGTACATCAGCCTCATTGCTTCTCTGCTTCATAGAAGTTTTGCTAGAAAGTAGACCTCACCTTTTTCTCCTTACAAATGAAGGCACTCAAAGTTTGACTGATCAGTGTTAGTCTGTGTCTCCTCCCAGTCAGTCGCATCAGATCCAGTTCTGTTGCCAGTCTCTGCATCATAAACAAGTTGTTCCTTTCCTCTGTGGCCACATGCTTGCTTCGTATGTGATTGATGGAGAGTCAATGCCTTGATGCAATCGGTCTGGTTCCTCAAGTAATTTTTAAACCAGCTAGCCTTTAATGCGCATATAAATCGGATTGCCTCAGCCTGAACAAAACAGGGATGATTAAGCGTCCAATTTGACTGAAATATGGATCGTATGAAATGGTAGCGCTCGGTGAAATTGCATGTAGCTCTGATAGATTGTTATTTTGGTCAGACCTACACAGGTATTCAAGTCTGACAGGAAGAGAGAGACATGTTGGCAAAGTAACAGACATCCGCTTTGAGGAAAATCTGAATCACAAATACAACCAGCTTGGTTCATTCCATGTATTTTCATCTTTTTTATTTGTCTTTTGTATTTTCTGTAAAGTGACCTTGAGTTTTAAGAAAGGCGCTGTTAAATAAAATGTATTATTATTATGTATATAGCAGGTGGGGCAAACTTGGACATCAACAATCAATAAAACATTATAGTAAACAGTGGATTTTACCTTTGATAGGAGCTCAGTAGAACAATAAAAGTAACAAGGCCATCCTGTTTGACTTCAAAACCCAAATGTGGAAGAAGAAAGGTGTTTGATCAGGGATCTTGTGGGTATCATATTGTATCAAAAACAATGTTGTGTTTCAAATAAATAAGTCCGGGACCTATAAAGTCAACAGGGTTGACAGAAGTTGGTAAAGACGTCATTGTTGGAGTCTGCATTTTTTATTTATTTTCTTATTTTTTTCCTTCTTGCTTGATTCTGTTTTATTTTCCTATATTTTAATCATGTAAAGCGCTTTGCATTGTCTTTGTACTGAATTGTGCTACACAAATACATTTGCCTTGCCTTGTATGAAAGACAATGCAGCTTTATTAGATAAAAAATACTAAAAGATCTCAGAGTTTCACCTTTCACTGGCATCACCCAGGTATCAAAGATAGCATTGTCTTTGTTGTGCTAAATATTTTCTTTAAACATGCTTCCTATTATATTTTGTTTTAAAATCCTTTAGCTGGTCTATTTTAAGAACATGGTACACAGGCTGGTCATGAAGTCTGATTCTGCTTTGTATTTTGATTGACAGGCAGCACCGCTCTGTAAGTGATTGCAGCTTTTCTTTCCCTTTGCATTTTTTACATTTAAAATTATCTTTTAAACATATACGTCTTTGCCTTTCTGTAATCTGATTAAACGTGGGGCAGTGCTTCTATTTGTGGGACAGAAGTGGAAAAAATGCTGCAGAGTCCAGCAGAGATCTTGGACATCTGCTCACCCTGCGTCCAGTAGGAGCCTTTCTATCCGCACTGCAGCAGTGTGACAGGAAAATAAAGGCAAGAAATGTCCTTGGAGTTTACGATTTGACCGGACTTTCATTTTACTGAATCCTACAGCATGGTTGGAAAAAGTAAAACTGACATGAAGGTGAACCAGATTCAGTATAATGGATATGAATTAAGCCCTTGCTATAAATCGACACAAAATTAAAAAAAGACTTTAATGAAGAGAATAACTGAGGTATCAATTAGCAGATAGAAGTTCTGCACCAATGTTAGCATCTATTTGGTGACTTGCATGTTTTTTTTTCCCTTTGTTGAAAATGAGGCTTAAATTCATTGAGAAAACTAAAATTGGCTGCAGGCACAATGTGAGCAAAATTCTGAACTACTTTTTATTTTCAACCCTTTTCTTTCCCACTGAACCTCTGTCCCTTCCTGGCTAAACCCTGTAATGTACATCCTTTTCCTTTTGCATCTCTAATCTTTTTTCTAAACCCTCCTCATATGTAAACATTTACGTTTTTTCCCCTCAAATATTTTTCTTCTCCCCTTCAAAGCTGCTCATCACCTGCTGCGTTCCTGTTTATTTTTACTGTCAGAAACTTTTTCCAGAGATGTATTCTCTTCTTTGTCATTTTTTTCTTTCTGCTCTTTTTATCCATTTTGCTCAACTGTCATTTTTCTTCCTCTAATTTCCTTTTCAGGGAATTTACTCCAACTCTGAAGATAATGGCACATAATGACCCTATCATACAGTAACTTGTCAGCATGCTAATGTGAATTTGCAAAAAAAGCTTTTTAATTTAGGTCTGAATTAGAAAAAAAACAACTTTTCAATCAAGCTGTTTTGCATAAAAAAGGTCAAAATTATTTCAGATGATAATTTGTACATTTAAAAGCTCCAACGCTTAATTACCTCAGCACCTTCAGAGCTGGTTGCAATTTGCTCTTCAGGGTGGCTGCTCTCAAACAGACCAACAAGCTTTTGTGTGACATTTCCAAGCAGCCTGTAATTGGGTTCCATGTGAGATTTTGGCAGATATTTGGGTGTTGATGCTATGAAAGTACCCGGTAATAAGAATCTGTGGCATAACAACAACCTTTGCTGCACCTCTGGCCATTATTGGCCTCAAAGGATGATTTCAGTTCCAAAAAACAGATGGCATGTTCCACAAAGGAAATAATGTGTTCATTTAATACCAGTGATGTCATGCATTAGGTCATTCATATTCAAAAAGACAAAGCAGGGAGCCTGGGGAAACACTGAGCCACACATGTATAGTAGCAGCCATTGAAAATGGCCCTACCCAGTCAAATGCCAGTCGAATGGCAGCCCACTCACATCAAAATCCCCTCCAATTTCAGATATTTTTTTACTCTGACTCCACCCTTTCACTGAATTACAGGGTCTGACCAGGAGATGAAGCTTCTCTTTAGATCTTAATGTTCACAAATCATGACAGAAAGAATATTTTACTACAAATATTGATGTTTATAAAGGAATCTTAGGGGACCAGCCAAGGACCCATCAAGTAAAGTGGGGGAATTTTGAATGGCTGCTACTGTACGGTAATTACCTCCAACAAGAACGTTATGATTTAAGTTGAGTTTGTGTGTCTGTCTTTGTACAGGATAACTTGAATAGTTATGAACGGATTTTAATTAAATTTTACAAAAGGTACACTTCAGTCCATGGAAAAATCCATAACATTTTTTTGTAATGAGCCACATAATAATCTAGATGCATTTTTAAATGATTCTTTAACATTAATTGGCAGAACGAGCAGTTCTGTAATTCGTCTTTTTGTTTTTATTTTTTCCCCATTCATTTTTTTTATTTTTCTCCCTTTTTAATGTTATTGTTCTTGTAGGGTAAATCCAACAGTTTCAATTAAATCCTTATTAGGTTGGAGCTTTTTGGCTTACGCGTGTTCCAGGATCCAAAAAAACAAAACAAAAGCCTCCACTGACGTCACGTTTTGCCTTTTTTATTTTAAAACAAAGGCAATAACAAAAAAACGAACGTAAATAAAAATATACCTCCTAAACTTTCACAAAACTAAATCCACAGAGTAACAATACGAGCATGGCCCAAGCAAAACATGGTCAGAAAACCGTGAGGCACCAACCTTCTTCCTCCCGTGTCTGTTTACAACGGTTACCTTTTTATTTTATTTTTTATTTTATTTTATTTTTATTTTCCTACTTGCTCTGATTCTGTTTTATCTTCCTGTATTTTAATCATGTAAAGCACTTTGCATTGTCTTTGTACTGAATTGTACTATACAAATAAATTTGCCTTGCCTTGCCTTACCGGGCACCTGGCGCAGAAATATGACGTCATCAAAAGGCACACTAACCAGCGTCCTGTAAATATTCTAAATTAACATTTTTTTAACTTGTACATATTTTTAAATCAAATTATTTATGTCACTCATTAATGTAAATGAAATATCAAATTCTCATAATACAAATAACATGGAACTATACATAAAATAGGCATATGGGGCTTACAGTTGTATTGTACTTCTCTGCATTATTCTTTTCTGTATACATTACCAAGGAGGCTCAGTGTCTCATGTCATACATTGAAATAATTTTTCCAAAGTGAATTTGATGTATGTATGTCTATTGTTTTCATATGAGAGCTTGTCTGCTCTATTTTTTGTATGTTGCCTTCTCTTAAAAAAATAAAAATTAAAAAAGAAGCAAAGTGAATGAAGAAGGTGAGAGCAGAATAAACACCAGAGGCTGTAGACACACGCTGTGCCTTATTTATAAACCTTTGACAGAATTTGAAGGAAATTACTAAGGTGCAAAGGTGAACTGCATGCCAAGGAACAATTTGGTAATGATCCAGTTCATGTGCTAGTTTTAGCTGTAGGTGTAAGTCACAATATGGGGTATAATGTGCTGCTTTGCAGAGGTCTGCGCTCTACCAGAGCTTTTCTAGTTTTTAGTTCAGACTCTAAACTTAATTCCTGACGTCTTGTGTCATCATCCTCACTGGTCAAAGGAGCAGAAATATAACAGCTGCCGTTGATTTGAATGCGTCTTCATTTTTTTAAACTTTATCAACATGTAAATGTGCCTTTTAAAATCATTTGTCAGACACGACCTTTGCACTGTCTCAAGAGGTCTGATAATCACAAAACAAGCAAGCGGCTCAGAATGAGAAAGCAGTCAGACGACACGCTTGCATTTAGAGCTGCGAGCGGAGTTGGCTTAATTACAGCTGCTAAAGCTGGAAAAATACATCAACATCATTATACTAATGGGTTTCATGTTTTTTGATGTTTTTAATAGAGTTGTGTAATGAATCCATTTTTATTTTTGCCTCAAAATAATTACAAACATAAAAATGATAGCAAATGCTATCAGAGCTATTTAGCCACATTTTGAAGTTCTTTTTCATTCAGCAAAGCATGAAATGGGGATTTAACGTTACAACTAATTGGCATGTATTGATTTTAGGGCAGACTGGTCTAGTTTTCACCCCCAAGGAACTTTGAAAACTTTAAAGAAAAGTGTAACTGGGACTGAAAGACTGCTCTTTGAGATCCTGGGTTAGCTTATTCAGCAGAATAAGCTTTTACGGTTCCTAAATGCTAAATACGGAGCCACCCATAGAGTTAAACTATCGTTACCTTTGCTAACATAGAAAGTATTGGTGTTTCTATGCGTCACTGCTCTATTTTCTTAAACCCTTAGTCGGTTGTAACAGAAAGCTAGAAAGACTCTGGTTCTGTGAAAAGTTCCTTTTTGTTAAATGGGAGTTTTTCCTCTCCACCGACGCCGCATGCTTGCTTGGTGTGAAAGATTGCTCCAAAGTTAACAACTTGATCCAGTAAGCAGAGTTTCCTTAAATAGAAATCTCAGATAAAACAGAAATCTGTCTGGATTATCTGATTGAATTGTCACTCCAAAGTGCCCTAAGATGACATGTTGAATTGAATTGAATAAATTGCTATTTAGCATGACCTAAAGATTTCAGTTTTAGGATGGTTTGAGTGTTTGTAAGCATTCTTGTAATAAATGTTTGGGAAAAAAAAAAACATATACAAATTTTATGTTAAGAATTATTATCTTTTAAAACATACTTAGTTTCATATGCGTTTTCCTTCATTTATGGTCTTTTTTTTCCAAACTACTGATCTCCCACTAAACGAACCCCCATAAATATACTGATGCAGAAAAAAAGGCACTGATGATAAGGTGTTATTTTTTCACAGCAATTATTAAAACAATGCAATTAAGAACTCAAAAAGTACCACTAAAACCAACCAAATAAAGACAAAAATGAACCTGTCTAAAAAACCCAATTTGAAAAAAAATAAAATAAAATATTTGTTAAAAAATACTCTGTATAATTCTCAATTTTTGCTGACATATTTGATACTAACTATATAAAATGAGGAGAAAATTCCAACTTTTTATTTATTTTTTTGTTTAGGATAACGCTTTACTAAAATCACATTGCTAAGAAAATAACACTAATAGCTAATAGCGTTTTGTTTTAGCCAAACTGCATGTTTCCGTTTATGCTTCTCCATCAGAGCTGCATCACCTCCTCCTTAATGAAACCACGCATTCCTCCTTCCAGCTCTGATGTGTCTGCAGTGCTGGGAGGATTATTCCTCAGAAAGCTTTAATACAATGAGATCTACAGGAGAACTCCAGCTGATTTTTAATGCGTTGAGCAGGAGGGTAACTTAAGGTTACATCCTTCTAACCACACAGAGGAAACGAAACTGTGGAGCTGGAGAGAGGAAAGGAAACTTCGAGACATGTTTGAGTTACTCAGCAGGTTCAAAGGTATGGACTCAAATTTGATCCATTAATGTTGCAAGGATAGAGCATATTTTGAGAAAATAAATGAAAAAAAAAAAAATGAATCCAGAAATGGAACTTCGGAAAATTTCAAAATAAAAATAAAAATTTTTAGGCTAGTTTTAGTTACTTTGATAATGTCTCAGATTTTATTTGATTAAATTATCCGTTTATTTTTTTTTCCATATTTTTTTTCTTCAAACTTAATTTTTTCTCATGTTCATTCTTTCAAATTTTATTTACTTTTTAGTAGATTGACTTAAAAGAATTGCAATTTTTTTTTTTTTTTATTGCTATAACAGATCAAGTTCTCTTAGCTTTTGGGCTATCTTTTGTAATGAGGAGTGAAGCATTTCTTCTGGTCTGCATGGACATAGCAATAGCATTTTTATTGGTCAATGTGTGCTTCAGAAGCAATTATTTGCATTGGGCTTGAAGCAAAGAAGATGTGTTCTTTAAAAAAAAAAAAAAAAAAAAGAAAGAAATACATTTGAAATGATAAAAAAGAAACAGAAATTGAAAAGACAAATTTTTGAAATATAAAATCTAAGAAAAGAGCAAAGTTCATCTCAAACCAAATTTTGGTTAAGGAGTTTTTCAAAGTTTCATTTCTGGACTCTGGTTTTCCCAACAACAATGTGAAAAAAAATCCCTCCACATCCTCCTTGTCGCCTATGTTACGTGTTATGTGAATTTACCTTAGAGGCTTAAGTATGGAGAGTTACTAAATCTGCATTAATTCATTCCTCTAAAAACAAAATAACCACAGTAAACTCTTCAAAGATCTTAAAATAGTTCTAAATGTCCCTTTCTATTTTTAGAATGTCGAGAATATCCATTAAGAGGAACAATTCCTTCCCTTTTTTCTAAACTTGTTTAGACCTAGAGAACAAAAACAAACCCACAAAATTTCTGTTTGAGCTGTAAGCCTGAATCTAAATGAGGTTGTTCTTCTCATTCTCCCATTTTTACCACTTTTTTACATCCCATTAGGTCTTGTGGAACATATGTCCTCAGGATTGTTCGATTATCTGCCTGGACAAAGTTTGAAAGAACAGTTTTTAAATGAATCATCCTCGACTGAAAACAGCAGCCCGTAAAATCAAAACATAAACTTGTTTCTGTTTCCAGAAACCGATTTTCTAATCATTCCAAGGCACAGCTAAACCGCAAATATGACTTACCAACAAGAAAGTCAAAGTAACAGATGTTTTCCTGGCATAACATTAAATATGACATAATCAGGGTGTAATTCATACAAATTTTGATCTTGAGCACAACTTTTTCCACTTTTAAAATGTCAGCTTTTAATTGCAGTTGGATATAAATCAATAAAAAGAAAAAACAATGGCAAAAACAAGAGAACATGAAAATGTGCTCAGGCAGATATGAGTTGGTATAAAATAACAGGAAATCTGAAGGCCAAGACTAAACAAAGACCCAAGATAAACTTAGATCAATGTTCAAATCCTTATCCTACATTTGGGACTAGAGTTCAGGGCGGATATCACTTCACCAAAGCAAATGATGTCCAAAGAAAAAGGCTAAATGAGCTTTATTAATAAACCACAACCCTTTTTATTAGAGTTTTGTAATGTTTTTGGCAATAACCTGCATGTCTGAAGCACCACAGTGTCAATGCAAAGAAGAATTGCATGCAAGTGTTAGGTGTGGTTTGCAGAGCGCAGACAGGAAAACAGCTGAAGAACAGGAAGACAGTGATAAACGCCTTACTTCATGACCAACTCCCTGCTGTTGACATCCAAGAATGGATTTTATTGACTTGCAAGTTCTTAAAAACAAGAACTTTTTATTTTTTTTTATATATATATACTTGTACTGTTAATGAAAAAAGTTAAACTGTTTATTTCTGCATCTTTAAGAAGATAAAAGAAAATAGATCACTCACATCAGGAGGAGAGTGACAGAAACTGTAAATTCAGAGCCGTTTGATTTCCTTTCCCTGCTGTCAAATAAAAGACAGGAGTGGACTAGTTTTTCCATGAGGTGCTGAGACCTCTCAGTGTGACTAAAGCCTGAAAAATACAGCGTGCAGCTTTAATCCGTCTCTACTGTCTGTATATAATCTATGATTAAAGCCCGACAGTAAAAACAAACCAAACTCATCTTTGTTTTACATTCAGAGGCACAGCATTTAAATATAGAACAAGAGTTCCTCTCATCTCTATATGCCGCCCTGAATTCCTGTAACATGGAGGACTTAATAACTTTGATGCATTCAGTGGCGCTGACTCTGAAGAAGTGACATAAAACAGAATCAGCATGTTCGGGATGAATGTGAAACTGTGCACAGAGGAGTATTGTTGTGGCATTTTACCTCTGCGGTGTCACAGCTCGTGACAAAAACACAGAAAGGCCTGGATTAGGCCTGAGTAGGCAAAAGAAATTCCCATTTTCTGGAGCAAGTTTTGGATCAGTGATTCTGTTCTTGGTCACAAAGGCTTTTCTCTGCAGATGTTTGAGGATAATGTAGACATGCTGATACAAATGAACTCAACTGTAAATGTAATTTAGAGCTTCAGTTCCAGCGAGAAAGTTACCCAACAACGGTCAGGAAAGTCATTATGTTTAAGGATTTATGGGATGGATTTAAGGATGGATTTACTATTCAACATACAGCTTTAATACATAAAAAAATTAACTTGGCTGCAAAGGTTTGATCTTCTCTAATCCACAGAGAATCAAAATAATACATAGAGGCTGTCATGCATATAGTTACTGTGGCCAAACATGGGTCTGACTCCTAGCAGGTTTATATCTAAAATTATTTTAGTCCAAAAAAACAAATTCTGATTGGAGATTAGAAAATCCTATCTTATAAAACGAAGTAAAAAGAAGATTCTGATAAGAAAATAACTAGTCATCATCACTTAATCAACAATGGTATGTCAAAGTATCATCTGCAGCAAAACCCCTCAACATTACTCTGCCACCACTATGTCTGACAGCTGGTCCAATGGGTTTTTTGGTTCCAAACCAACACTTTTAATCCTTCAAACAAACTTATTCTCATTGAGGCCAAACGATTGTTTTCTTCTCCACATTTACGATCTCCAAGCTTATCTAAGTGTGCAACTCCTAATTTTGATCTAATTAGATTCTTTATTGGGACACATATTTTCCTGTTTTGTACCTGAGGCTCCACTGTAGTCTTCTTCAACATTCTAACCTATTTCCCTTAAGCTGAGGGTGACAGTTCTGGTCAAATGGTTAAAGCTCCAATCAAACCAGCTCTTCCAACTTGTCTTTCTCTCCCTCCACCACCAGGTGGTGCCCTGTCCCGGTTGGTCTTCTCACACACCTGTGGCTGGTTGACTCATCACTGAGGGCTATTTGAGCGGTGGACTGTCACTATCTTGGCACCAGAGTGTTTGCCAGTTTTGGGTACTCTAGTCAAGCTGAGTTTTGCTGAGTCTAACCTAGTCTTTGTTTTTTCGCTGAGCCTAACCTACTTTATGTCTTTGCCTTTTCGGCAGGAAGCCTTCCTGCAAGCTGGATGTTTGGCCTTCTCCCCCTGGAAGGATTGTTTGAGTCTCACACTGAGCAGGGGATAAACCTCCACAAGTTCGGTTCAAGTCCTCCTGGATTCCCAAGTGACAGTCCGCTCAATAGCTCCTCCGGGTCTAACCAAGTCTATACCTGTCCGCCCTCCAACGAGTCTCAACCATTAGAAAAACCCACACCGACTGGATTCTGGGAGGAAAGTTTTCTCTACTAACGTGAGTCCCGTTGTCTCGGTCTCTCCAAGCCATCGTTTAAAGTTCCCACGGGTCCTGAACTAATCGCTGATACTTCCCTTCCCTCTTCCAGTTCCGGTTCACCAGTTCACTGTGTTTCCTGAATCCAACCCCGCTGGTTTCATCAATTAACCTGTTCAAACTTTCACCCTGGTTCTCTGAGTGGTTTACTGCATGTGGGTCAGATCTCTTAAGAAAACCATGACAAGCTCCTCAAACAGCCTAAGCTCAACTCTTTCTTAGACCCTAGTCTGTGCAGAAAACCAAGCTCCTTTAAATAAATCTATTAGTTGGTCTATCAGTGTGAAGCTGAGGTCAAATATTTAGTTGAAAGGAGACCAGAGTGTTGCAAACTGCTGCAAAAAGCATTTGATAGTGGGTGTGTATGTCGGGCTGGATATTTCAGCCTATGTATAATATTGACTGTGGGATCACTACTGTGAGGTCAGAGTTCTCTGAAAAGGTCACACATGTAATAAATACTTATAAGAGCAGTTTTATTTAAAACTAGCATGTAACTACTCTCCATGTGTATTTTATGTACACATTCAATGCCATAAGCATGAATGCCTCCCTCTCTGTGCTCATGGCTTACTTTTATACATCTGTAGCTTTTCTCCTACTCACATGTGGACCCGTTTCTTTGTGTCAACGTTCTTCTTATCGAGGGAGGAACCAACCGGAGTAAATCGCCTGTCATTTGTTACTTTTAAGGAAATGCCGTCTCTTGAGACAACATGGTTTTTCTCCCATCTTTGGCCAATGATGTTTGCAAAGCATCTTCAGGCTAATAGCTGTTAAAATGTTGGTTGAAGAGTCACATTAATTGGTTAAGTAATCATTAAATACATTTAACTCCCATTAATGTTTTCTGACAGCAGCAATATGTTATAAAAGTATGACTAATTTTAAGGTTTGATCTCCATTTGAGCTAAGCTAACATTTGCTGCACTTTTTGAAGGAAAGTGAGGCTTGAATAAGATCTGGTTTATAGTTGAAGACAAATATTCACATTTACAGTGTGTTGGCTTCTTAAATTTTGACAACATTTATTGTCATTTTGCATACACAGTGTATACAAAGCAAAATTTTGTTTTGTACAGCTCTCATGGCATTTCCATTTCTTAAAGTGCAGCAGTGATCAAATGTAAACATTGTTGGAGAAAAAAAAACATGGTGCAAAAACAATTCATTGATATGGTCAGTTTGATGCCGAGTCTGACATGATTCCGATTTTTTTTTCAACATTCAGCGGTCTGATGGCAGTGGCGAAGAAACCATTTGGGAATCAGCTAGGCCTGCATTAAATGCTGCAGAGCCTCTTCCCAGGGGGCAACAGCGAGAACAGCCCATTGATGATTTTACGGGTTCAGAACACGCAGCGCTGGGATGAAATGTCTTTAATGGAGGGAAGAGGATGGAAGAGGATCCCCCATGATCCTCTCTGCTCTTCTTACCACTCTTCTCACCTTCTTCCAGTCTGAAGCTGCAGCCTACTGTACACACCACACAGTGAGACAGCTGGTCAGAACGCTCTCTATGGTGCTTCTCTAGAAGGTGGTGAGGATGGGTGGGGGCAGGTGGGCTCTCCTCATCCTCCACAAGAAGTACATGCTTGCTGCTGACCACCTCTACATTTGAGCTGGTTAGACCGGTTCTTCCTGAAGGCAACGATGATCTCCTTCGTTTTCTCCACATTCTACTGAATTTTCCCCCCTTTTGTGTCCAACACTGTTTTCATAAAAACTTCAGCTGAGACTCACACCTGGACAACTCGAACGGTGCCCCGCCGGTCAGCCGTGTGTGTGGCTGCATGGAGGCGTGCGTACGGCATGCAAACCTGGCCTGTTTTTGACTGATTCTATGAGCAGAGTGGGGCACACACTGCAGTTAGCTATACTGTAAGAGCTGGATTAGACCTACCTGATAAAAGAAAGAACGTTGCTGCAGCAAGACGTATTATATGTAATATTTTCTCCCCCCCGCCAACTGACTATTTGATGTCACTGAACGAGGTATCAACTCGCCTTTTGCTTTTTCTGTCGACTTGTAAAAATTCCAATGACGCCCTTGTTGATTGATATGGCTGGTGCTAAAGCCAGAATTCAGAATTCAATAGAGAAACAAATCCATACACCCATAGGAGGGAATCTACAGGCACATAAAAGCAAGTTATGAATGTAGAGTAGGAGTATGCACTCATGCGTGATATATTAGTAGCCTCATGGTACTAAATCTGTACCCATAAAGCTTTCAAATACATGTGGAGAGTAGTTTGTGTTTAATATAAAATTGCTTATAAGGGTATTTGTCAGAGTTCTGACTTCATAATTTCTAATCGATGTCTGCGAGGGTTGGATGAAAACTTCTGAGTGGATCAACTGCAAAGTTGACCAAAAGAAATATTGGTAAAGCCTTTTCTTTGCACTCATTGTTTAACTCTCCTGTTTCCTAATTGCTACATTAGCAAGATTAATGAAAACTAACAGAGCATAAAAGTGAAAATTAATGTTTGTGCAAGACAATTCATTAGCAGCAAACTGCCAAGGTGTGGCTTCATTCTCCGAGAACATTTTTAACTCAATGCATTAATTAGACACGTGACAAAGGAATGACTCAGAGGAAGAAAAGTGGATCAAAAGCTTTATTTTCTGATCAGTTTTTGCTTCTGAAAACTGTGGAGCTCTTCATTCTGAGACAGAAAACGACACTTGAGTCAATTTGATGGTTTTCTCCAGCTGTTATTTCTGATATATGCTTATGAGGGCCAGACTTGAATCATTGTGTTTGACAGCAGTAGGAGTTTGTGCCCGAGCTGCCGCCGCTTTGCTCGTAAATCATCATACAACGTTGTAATTAGTACACGCTACGTTGGCCCTGATTGATAGCGGTCGGGAGGACGGTCTGCAGCACACGCGGTGCACTCCGATTCACACACAGATAGGGGAGAACAAACAGCAATCTGCGTTCCTTTACTCCACACAGAGAGACGGTTTATCAATAACGAAAGCAACAGTGTGTGTGTAGTTTCATCCCGGAGAGTCCTGAGGTGTTGCCTCCTAATTGAAACTAAAAAAACAACCAAAGTGAAACAAACGACTTCTAAACAGACAGGCCTCATTAAAACAAATGAGAAATTCTGCTCATCTGTGCAATGTGTTTGTGATTTGCATGACAACAACAGCGAGACAAACGTAGCCGCTTGTAACCTTGTTATCCATACACAAGCTGCAACACACACACACAGCCACTGGCAGTATCGATCAGAGCCGGGCTACAGAGAGATCAGGTCAGCAGAGATGTGTTTCTTAATATGCTCCTTTTCCTTAGCGGTGCTCACTGTATCACACACAAACGTGTGCAGCGAGGGATATCTGCAAGAACTAATGAACACCCGGGTGGAGGCGTGCGCAGAAACACGTGCTGTCAGAGAATTTACTGCATGTTAATTAGAGGATTGGTTAGATTGGGAGAATTAAAAAGAGAACATTTAATCGCTAAATAATTAAACTTGTACAACTTTCAGCAAGGAACTAACTTTTAATGATTTACGTAGTTAAAATACAAGCTTTAAAAAAAACACCACCACTTCAAAACTGTAGCTATGTGGCAAAAACATGGATGAATTGTGATTTTGAAAGGGCTTGGAAGGTTTAGGAGATCATCTTTGTTTGACATTTCGCTTCCTGCTCCCAGCAGATTGAACAAGAGGCAAAACTTTGATTTTTAATCTCGGAAAGATCATCTTTGGCTTGATGGAAATCTTCAGAAAGCTCCAAAACACCTCCAGGTGAACCTTAGAAATCAAAGCAGAACAAAAACGCAGAATAAAAAAAACACAGCAAAGCTGGATTTGGTGCGATTAGGTGGTATATTCCACTGCTTTGTGTTTCCGCTACAACAGAGGGTTTTTTTGACTGATGGACACTTTATCTACAAACACTGATCCAAGAAACATATAAGGTTCCTTCCTATTACATTGCAGAGACTTCTAGAAACAGTACCATTAATGCATTGGTCTATTATTCTAATGCAAGCAAACCAAACTGCCTGTACCTCAAATTAACACGTTTTAGAATGATTTAAATCTTTTCCTTTCCGTCTCAAACATCTAGTAGAAGTTTAAACCCAGCTTGTGAATGTTTCAGACAAGGTGTGATTAGAAGACTTCACTAATTATGAATATTAATGCAGGGCGTTAATACATACATCAGCTGTGATTTTTGATACTGATTAGTTGTAATGATTAATTTACCATTCAGGCTATGCAGGGATCATTTCTCTAGTAACTGGGTCCGGCTCTCAGCTTCAATCAAAGTGAGACACGCTGTAAAAACCAACCTACAGAATTTACTGTAAACAGCAAAGGTTCCAATCTGCATTCAGTTTGTCCTAATTTCATAAGAGAGTTTACCGGTAATTTAAATGCAGATGAAACGCATTGAATCAAACCTAAAATGTAAAAAAAAAGAAAAGGCCTTAGAGGAAAACCTAACAAATAAAATGACTATCAAATTAGAGGCTTTTTGGGGTAAAATGTTGATATTTTCACTAAAACTGCACAGTTCTGTTAAATGAAATATGGTCTTAAATTTGGAATCAGCTGAAAAGTCTTTAGATTTATCTGCTTGCAAACTTCATGCGTAGCTCAAATTAAATCATAGCTAATTCAGTTACATTATGGGGAACGATTGTTCCCTCTATCGTGAAATTTCATTTTGGCCGAAACTGACAATTGTTGTGCTAATTAAAGGTATACTATGCAACCGGTGTTGATTTTCCAGCGAGGCTCCACCCAGAGGGCGAAAGTAAAAGTGCACTGTTGTAAATATGCTCAGCTGTTCTCATGGTTTTCTCCGTCAAGCCAGGCGCGGTTGTTTTGAGCTTAGCAGACAGGCGAACGCAACGAATCACCATGTCTACTGCGGTAAGTGACTATTTTGTTCCAATTTTCAAGTTTGAAAATTTAACATGTTTTCATACAGTATTTGTTATGCATGTGCTTTCGCTGTTTTCTCGCTGGTTCCGCCATGATAACTGCAGATATTCTCGCCGTAAAGCAAGACCGACTCTCGTGATGCACGAGACTTCTGAGCCTGTGGGTGCAGGCCGAGGGCTCCTGCAATTGCAAGTACGGTATTTCCCCTACAGACCACCAGGGCGGCCGAGAAAACCTTTGTTCGACCTGAAATTACTCATTAATCATCCAAAACGTTACGGAACACATTATTTAACTGAAAAATGTTGCATAGTATGCCTTTAATTAATCTCCTGGTTCTTTTTTCTATTAATCGATTGATAATCTGATACCAAAAATTGCCTCAAATAAGAGTTTATAAAGAATTCAGTTCAATTAATTATACAGTTTGACCCAAAATTCTCTCTTAGAAAAATTTTTTAAGGCATATTCTGTACCACATTGTACATAATATGCCTTAAAAAAAGTGAAAAGAAAAAGCAAAGAAGAAAAAAAAAATATTTTTCTTTCTCCGTCTTCTTTTATACTCCTATACCAGTTTCTAACTGCTGGGTTAAATAAAATGTGTTTTATGTTCTGAACAAACATCCAAACTTGCAGAAGTGACACGCAATCCCAGGCGTATTTGCAGTCACATTATGTAAAGACAAGAACAGAAACATCATGGATTAGGGCAATCCCTCAGGGGGAAAAAACAGAAGGAAGCACAGAAGGAAGTCTGGAAAACCCCAGAAAAGAGCAGAGAAGCCCACAGGTGACTTCCTGTCAACTGGATGCCACAGTCAGGTGGGAGTGTTCATGTAAGGTTGTCACTGCAATCGATTATATGCTGGAACTTTAGGGAGATCACTGGGAGTGGCGCCTCACCCAAGATTCAACAGTATTCACATGGAGAGCCTGAAAAATGAGCATCAGTGGGATGATTGGAGGCTGCAACGAACAAGTTTGGAGCAAAAAAAATAAATAAAAAAGTAAAAAATCTTTCTCCCCTGTGGAAATACTGTGATTTTAGGATTGATCCATTTAATTACTTTGTAAATCTGGTGTCAAATCCATGTTGTAGCTGAGATTTCTATTAACTGGGTCTTATTTTTTTAGCATTTCTCTGTTTCTTTGAAGTTGCAGCTTGTTGACTGAGAGCAAAGAAGTGAAAAAAGATGAAGACACATTTTTAAAAGCACAAGTTTATAAAAAAAGGGAAACTTATAACTGAGACGTCAGATGAAATGAGTGTGAGAGATGAAGAAATGGGAAAAGACAGAAGAGAAAGAAAAGCAGCTCAGATGATGTGAAAAAAAAAATCTTATCTCATGATGATTTTTTTAACGAAGCACAGTGCAGGTTGCACGACATCCAGATAGGAAATAAAAATCCGCCCGAGGCACTTTCCAACTAAAACACAAAAACAATAAAAAAAATGCAAGTTTGCATTTAAGTAACAACTCAAACAAATGCCTCCGCAAATTAAGAAAAATGCAAAAACCCAACAGCATCAGAACAAAAACCTCAGACCCAGGAATGAACGTCAATGAATCAACATCAGGAACATGTTCAAAACATCCTTCAGTTTTAATGGAGAAGAGCGTAACGATAAGTTTCCTCCAAAGAAAAGAAACAGACATTTTTTAAACATCAGTCCAAACATCCTGCTGTATTCAGCCCAAAACTTTCACCTGACCACTGCAGAAAAATCAAAAGCTAAAGCTGCTGCTGCTGGAAGTTTTACAGAAAAATGCTTACAAAAGTGACTGCAAATCCCGCTGCAGCCTGCAGCCATTTAGCAGCTTGAACTGAATGTAAAGATCCACCTGAAAAGCAAAGGATCGGTGCAGAACCTTGGGGGTTCTGAACGGCTTACTTCCAGCTCACTGAACAGAGAGAAATATGCTGAGGCACGTTTTGGCGTCAGTTTCTGTCCTGTTGTCTGAGACTCAATGTAAAGTTTTTCTGTGAATTTATGGCATTTTACCCCAATCAGAACATTTCTATGTTGAGTGTAAACCTAGCAATACAGTATATATATATATAAGTCCGCATTCATATTCTGTAAAACTATTATTGTAATTCTAATTAAATACATAAAAGCAATACTTTCGTTAAAAACACGTAAATAGTTGGCTTGAACCCAGAACTTTATTTACTTTTAGGGATGCACGATATTGGGATTTTGGCCGATATCTGATATGCCGATATTTTAAAACTCATGTAGCCGATAACCGATATCGATACTGATGTTAAAGCTGGAAAAAAATAAGTAGTCATTGAAAATAGCAGTTTTGTTATCCATTTCTGACACTTTGAAAAATAATATACACAAATATATTGTCATATGCTGGTGATATCAAATAGATTTTTAAAAACGCGGTATCGATCTATTTTACTTTCAAAATCTCGTGAAATTTCATCGTTCTGTTACAAACTCTCGTGATATTTTGCAAATTCTTGTGAGATTTTGTTAATAAAATAAATCGATACCGCGTCAATATATCAACATATAAAAATATGGCAAACTTTCGTGAATTTTCGGGGGATTTCGTAGCATAACGATGACATATAGCAATATTTCATTAGTAAAAGAGATTGATATGGTGTTTTTAAATGGCAATATATCAGTGCTGCAATGCATCAATATTTTTCCCTCGTCTTTAGAAGTTTTTAAGTCTGCATTTTTTTTTTTTTTTTTTTTTTTTAGACTTTAGAAACTCAGAAGCTGATCAAATATCGGGTTAAATATCGGTGGGGTGGCCGATGTCCGATATTCAGTTTTAAGGCCAATACAGGCCGATACCGATAGGGGGCCGATTATATCGTTCATCCCTAATTACTTTATTTTACTTTTTAAACATAACTCTGCAGGTGAAGCATCACTGTAAACCCAAGTGTTCATAGTTATTAATTAGACTGTCATTTAAACATTCTTTTGTCAAATTTCTGCCACATAAAATGTGTTTTTTGAGAAAATTAAACTCAAACCTTTGGATTAATCTGAATTACTTGTTCATTAATTAAGAATAACTAAAATACCTTAATAAAAAATAACATAACTTTAATAAGAGCTTTAATAAGAATCTCCTTTCCAAGGTCCTCGATCAACAGTAGAACCTTTTATACCCTTTTCACTTCTGCGTTAAAATTCCTCATCACCAATCATGACTCATTTATAGAAAGTAAATCATCATAGACAAGAAATCTGCTGCAGCCTGAGTTGCGGTCATATGTAGCCGTAAAATTTGACCATGAAAGTGTTCTGATAAAATGTCAGAAATCTAATCTGAAGCAGTGTAGATCACTGCAGACAGTGTTAAAGGTGAGGACTGTGAGGTTAAATATTTCACTAGCTGCTGTGAAAATATTTCTGCCCCCATTTCCAGACCTCTGCTAAAGTGGTTCTAGTTTGATGGTGAGCACAAAACCCGGAGGAGAGAGCCCTTAAACATCTGCATGTTTTATATGAGTCACATTCCTTCAAGACTCCTTCAGACAGACAGAACAAAAGCTTTTATTTTCCACAACCAACACCTGCCTGCGAGCGTGGGACTTCGACCCTTGAAAGGGTCCAAGATTGAAGACAAACGGAAAGCGAGAAAGCAAAGAACCACATGTGGGTTAAGCTAAAGAGGGAAAAGGCCAGAAAGAAGCAAGGAGAGAGAATATAGAAAAACTGTGCCCACGGAAGCCAAGAAGCCAGAGATAAAGAGCGGCTTAACTGGAAGGAGAAGGAGGGATGAGAGCAGACAGAGGTGTGAGGTAAGAGGTGAAAGATCCCCGCTGCAGACGGACACTAAAATAAACACAGCCTGACCTGCCCTCCGGTGCAGTGAAAAAAGGTCGGCTGAAGATTGAGTTAGTTCACAGAGGAACCATGAAAATAAAACAGGAAACTAAATGGAACAAGACGATCTGTTGCATAGTGTGGGATTAACCTGATGAGCTTTTATGAGGAGGAGCAGAAAGCAAAGACAGGAAAAGAAGAAGAAATCAAGCCTGAGGACATTCAAAAGTCAAACCATTTCAACAAATAGTTTACAGGGATTTTAATTTTAAATTCAAGAAGAAAAAAAAAAGATAGTCAGGCATTCATCACTGCAGCCAACATGGATCAGTTACTCTGGAGAGTCCCAAGTTTATCCAGATGCGTTTCTCTTCAGGCTGACATAAACTAAGCCAGGTGGAGTTTAAGCGAGAAAACTGGCTCTTTTCAGACAGTCGATGATTCACTGCAGCAAATATCAGATTTTTCAGCTTTTTCGTGGATTTCTCAGGGAATAGGTGTGGAGTTTTCCACTGAAGAAGTTTTTTCAGTCTGGTGAAATGATCCGGTACAGATCATAACTGTGTTTTCAATAAGGGAACTAAACGGTTTCTTAAACCAGTGTTAGATAAAATAAACACACAGAAATTTGATGGACGAATAAAGGAAAATGAAACGGACTGATTGGAAGATGATTTCATTTGGCGTGCGGAGCGCTTCTTGGCCGCAACTTTTTTTGGGAAAGGAAGTGGGCATGGAGGCAATAGTTGCTGCATCATGATTGGATTTGAGTGACCTGCAGACAAAAAAAATAAATAAAGATCACTAGGATGGATATCAGAAATAGCGTTGAGTTCGAGGCTTTATACCAGGGGTGGCAAACTGGTTCCAGAAAGGGCCGTTTGGCTGCAGGTTTTCTTTCCAATCAAGCAATAGCACACTCATCAAGTGAGTCCAATCTGAACATGATGACTTGATGAGATCACTGGAGTCTGGTTTGCTATTGTTTGGTTGGAAAGTAAACCTGCAGCCACACGGTACTTTCTGGAACGTTTGACACCTGTGCTTTAAACAGTAGCCCAACAAAGCCTAAATTTGGCTTAGAAAACATGCAAACTGAAACAGAAGTGATGTTTCTTACATTTTCAATTGAAAAAGCTTCCTGGATGGGAAGCGAAACGTCCTCAAACTTGGAAACAAAGTCCAGTGGAATGTTTTTTAACAATTTTTTTTGGATCGACTTTGACCTGGATGACTAAGAATCATCATAATGAAGTTAATCTACATGTAATTTTGCTGCCAGCAACAAATTAAGGGATAAACTAAATTGTTTTGTTTCTAACTGATATCTAGAAATAAAACTTCCATTAACTTTAAATCAAAGAGTAGAAACTTTAACTGTATTTCTTCAAAGGAGGAGATGTTTGGACGTTGCATCACCTCTCTTTTTAAATATTAATACCAGCAAATCTGCAGCAAAACCTTCCCCAGGTTGAATCTTAACTGTTAAGGTTACATTCATATTTCACCAAAATTCAACTCAGAGGTTCATGAAATTAGTAAACATCTGAAGTGGAATCACACTGAAGGTCATCTTTTGCCCAAACCCCTCAGATTTTAAGGATTTTCTGTGGAAGGAGTGGACCTCAGGTTCTCTCTACACGTTTAGAGACAGGTGTGAAAATACATGCTCCGTCTGTTGCTGAAAGTCTGACCGCATATTTCAGTCATAAAGTAAATAAAACAGGATAGAATCGGGTCATATTTTGAGTCTCAAACATGAAGGACGGTAAACAAAATGCAACAAGAAGACAGGATGGGAAAAAAACGAAGGAATGTGCGGTGGCACAGCGAGGTGAGACGGTTAAACCGAGGGGGAACGGAGAGGGCCTGAAAAGCAGAGGCGGAGAGAAAAAGGAGGAGCAGATTGCCAATTTAGTTTCCACCGGTAATCATCACCGCCGAGCCTTCCTTACAGCAGAGCAAGAGAAACATTCTGCCTCGTCTTCTTTTAATTCCCGTCTCCCAGCTCGGGTCATATTCCCAACGCTGTGCAGCTGGTCCACCGGAGATACGAGCACAACCCAAATAAGCCACCGCAGCCATACGGAGGGTGCCGGCGTGGTGCTGAATATCAACAACACCACCGATCAATGGCAGCCGAGCCCAACCACAGAAACAAGTGTGTCTGTGCACAACTAGAAGACAGTTTGCATCATTTTGAATCTAAAAACTAAGAAATATTCTAGATTTCAGAAGTCTTTAGTCATCTGAAAGGGAAGTTAAATGTTCATTTAAATGCACGAGTGCTTATATATAAAATATACATTAATATGTACTTTGAAATAGATGTGTAGATTGTCCAAATAAAGGAAGCTCCAGTTTACAAAAGTTAAGATTCACTCTAGTCGGTACATCTGAGTGATTAAAAATAAACCACTGATGCTATAAACACAGTAAGATTTATTATTTTTCTGAAAGAAATAGACCGCTTTCATAACCAAAACATTCATTTCAAAGTGTATTCTCATTATCAGTTCGTACGAAATCGTACGAAAAGTTATGCACCGTAATTTCGTACGTTTTGGACGTTTTTTTCGTGGTATTTTTACGTCTTGTCTCGAGACAAGATATCCTTGCGCATGCGCATCTTACGCATCATTCAATAACATAGAATTTGACATACAATTAACCCTGACCCTAAGATACAAAACAGCAAGCAACCTAGTGAGAGACATAAAGTAGTAATTATTACACTGTTTTTCCCAGTTTTACATCCGTCCGCGGATCTGCTTTTTTCGTCTCTCTGGCCTCGCATGCGCACTGATCTGTTTTTTCGAGGTAAAACGTCCAAAACGTACGAAATACTGTGCATAACTTTTCGTAGGATTTCATACGAACTGATAATGAGAATATGTGGGCCCATTTTAGTTTTAATTTCCCTTTAAACAATAAAAAAAACAAAAAAGGGCCAGAATCTGGGCCGAAGAGGAAAATATGAAGAGGAGTAACCTTTTTTCATCATCTGATGCTGTGGTTCTGACTGGATAGATATAGATATATGGATCCAATACACTTCTAGAAGGTAAATGTGTTCACTGGTTCCATCAATGAACTAATTACAGGTTTCCATCTGGGAAGAGTGGTGGTTACTGTGGAGCATTTCATCACATTTACTATAAAGATCCAGCCCTTTGCTAAAAGCTAGAAATTAGTAAATCATGTGATCAATTTATTGTGGCCATATTCGATTGAGCATTTCACTCCTGAGAGGAAATATCCATCCTCAGCTTTAGGGCACCAAGGTCCGCTGGGTCCTTTCTCTGACATTTGTGTAGAAGCCTGAAAATGCCTGAATCATTCTAAATATTTATGTGGCAAACCTGCAAACTGTTCATGAATCTAAAGCAGTATACTGGATAAAAATGCAGCACCAACAAAAAAAACATAAATAAAAGCAGGGATTTTTATTCTGAAGAGTTTCTCACAAGGCTTCAGCTGAGGGGAAGAAGGACGAGGTCACTGACAACAATGTGCATGCCTCCCTGTTTGCTTTTCCTTTTAGATGTGTTCAGTGAACTTAACCGCTACAATACTGTCACCTGGCAGGCAGAGAGAAGGCTGAAACCTGGAGTCATTTAATGCACTTTTACTTTGGTGGCTTAGATGGGAAGTTTGTTTATCCTGTAGTCAGATACTCTCTGCAAGGCAGTTGTTTTTTTCTGGAGTGTTATGGCCGAACCCATGGCCAGACCTTAAGTCTGGACTATACATGCACCTTTATTCATTTAATCCATACACATACTTTAGTTTGCAATAAAACTTAATTCTAAGTTCAAATGCACATGTTCTATTTGTAGGCGCGCACATTTAGTTCACTGTATTTGTTTGCACTCATTCGTATTTCTGTTTTTGTCACTAATCTGTTTCTTACCTATGGTGCCTATGAGTTTAGCCAGACAAAAGATGGCCGCCAGGGTTCAGATCTGCTAAATGCAGGATTATTTTTGTGGTTGTAGTGTTTTCATCTTTCGTTTTTTTTTTTTTTTTTTTTCGCCAAACCTAACAGTACTGCCAATGTTTGTAATTTGTGGTTGTTTGTTTAGTTTGAATTACCCCTATAGTG
Organism: Cyprinodon tularosa; assembly: GCF_016077235.1. Classification (NCBI taxonomy): domain Eukaryota; kingdom Metazoa; phylum Chordata; class Actinopteri; order Cyprinodontiformes; family Cyprinodontidae; genus Cyprinodon; species Cyprinodon tularosa. Next base: position 3,050,239 of record NW_024039229.1, on the reverse strand, counting down.
TTAATGGTCTGATCAGCCAGTGTATATATACCCTTGTGTGTCATTTCTTTGTTATGTCAGTTATGTTTGTTTAAGCAGTTAGTTAGTTTGGGCACAGTTTGCTTGAGTTAATTTTCTCTTTATGACTTGAACCTATGTATTTTTTGTAAGTTTCTTTTTTGGGTAAAAAAAACAAAACAAAAAAAAACAAAAAAATGTTTGTATTAGTTCCTGTGACTCCTCATGCTTTTCATCTCAGTCCCTCACAGGAGTTTAATGCATTTTACCAAAGATAATAGAGAAATAAATGACATAAGACCAATGAAAACTGCATAAAGGTAAACAGCTACATTATATGCTTTTACAAATCTAACAAAAACCATTTGATCACAATATAATATAATTTTAACACCAAACATACATCCTGATAGTGTGCAGATGAGCTGACATGAACAGATGTGTCTCATCTGCTGGAAGTACCTCTGAACTATCAGAAAGCTGCATGATTGACAATTAACAGTACTTAACAGAGCCCGCCTGTCCTGCAATGCCTTGAAGTAAAAAAAAACAGCTCGGTGGTTATGAGAGGCTGATCGCCCCTCCTTACACTCTGTAAATGACACAAAGACGGAATCACGATGAGGCTGAAACTCTGTCCGATCCAAAGAATTCTCGCCTAACTGAAGATTCGGACCAAAAAGGGCAAAAACTGGCGGGCATACACTGTATGATTCTTTTCAATCCCTGTACTAAGCTACAGCTCAAAATGAATGGTTTAAAATTTAACAGCTCATGATGCATGTTTTTATACTGTGCCGCGCGACGCTCTGATGCAATCTAACTGCTCACACTGTACGTCCAAAAACCACACATTAGACTCTTCGCCAAGAGGTGGCGCCAGTCGGACTCGTCTATCTGGAAGATTGTTTGCACATGCACAGTGCGTGAGGTTCTAATACCTGCAGGTATGGGGTTTACAGGCCAACAAGGAAGCAAAACCCCATTCCTAAGGGGCGCATCCTTTCGTCCGTTTCACTTTGCATGTTTTCCGAAAACAAAAACAAGGCTTTGTTGCTCTATTCTATAAAGCCTCGAACTCAACACTATTTCTGACATTATTAATTGAAAAAGCCTCCTGGATGTAAGCGAAACATCTTCAAACTTGGAAACAAAGTCCAATGGATTGTTTTTTAGCTTTTTTGGAATGACTATGACCTTGATGACTGAGAATCTTCACCAGCATATTGATAACAGCTCCTGATTCTGGGTCCTGGCATACTGGAAGTGGATCTGAGGGAACAAGGGATGCTGATGCCTTCCTCCAGTTTTGACATGACCTACAAGGTCAGTTGAACAGACAACAGGATCCAGCGAGCTAATTGATGTTTCACAGCTGTGTCTGAGTTTTCTGTTCACAAGTGTATGCGGGAGAGAGGCTGACTGTGAAGTTCTAAACAGAAGGTAAACTAAGCAAATAATTCCCAACATTTACCACCTAACCCACCTAAAAAAAAAATAGGAAATTGGTTCTTTAAATTCACCGGACACTGAAGGAGAAGCACATGTTGTAACCAAATTGCTGAAGGCTTCCAATAATATCACGCATATTAACCCAGAGTCATTATTTTTTATAAATGTCCCGTCTGTCCGAAAGCTACGTAGACTTACTCAGTCAATGTCATGACAGATTTGCAACATGAATCTGAAATAAGTCTGGAGCTAAAAGAGGCTTTTTTTCTCTTTTTATCCGCAGAGGAAATTGACATTAAAATCAGCTGCATGAAGGACGATTCTGTTATTAGAAATCCAAACTGGGACCTGAGATTTTTAGCGAGAAAAATGTTGAATTAAAAGGGTGCATTCAAGGGGGAGCAATAAGGAGAGCCGATATGAATAGATGAGGAGTGGAGTCAGACGATGAAAGAGGGCGAGAGGATATGGATGGCAGTGTGAAGGAGAGGAAACACGATGACAGGACGATAAAGGGGAACGCAGACAGGAGAGGAGCAGATGTGACGAATAAAAACTCAAGCAGGAAAGAGGCAATGACAAGGCAGAAAGGTGAGAGGAACGGAGCTGAATAATAAAGAGATGCAAGTCAAGGAGACTCAAAGGCACTGGATGCTTGTGAGTGACGGAGACAAAACAGCAGAGAGTGACGGAAACCAAAACAAAGGCGGTGAAATGACTAAATGACCAGCAGGCGAGTCAGGAGAGAGGAGTGATTCCTCTAAACAAGCCTGCAGCCTGACAGTAATTGTTCTGCGCTCTGATGTCCGTTTAAGGTAATGGAATGTGTGAGCGCTGCTACTGTTTAAACCTGCATCGATCTGAGATCAGACCTCTGCAGCTGGCTCACTAAAACTCCCCCTACGTAGAAACACATGGAGGGTCTGCAGCTAAACAGACATGCATAACAAGGCAATGAAGGGCAAACGGGTGGAATGAACAAGCCGGCATGGTGAAATAAAGAAAATAAAGGGCAGAGATACTTCAGTGTAGAGAAAACAGGAGCAGGAAGAGTCTGGCTCAGGAAAAGAGGCTCCCAGTATATATAAGTTTTAAGGCTTATCATCAACTTTAAATGAATACATGATTCACTCATTTTCATTTAAAACCTAATGCTGAAAAAAGCAGTTATAAAAAAACTGGATTTTTGTTATGGATTTTGATACATTTCTCCTTTTTACCCCCTTCAGTCTGCTGTTTTATTAAAGAACGGTTTAAAAAAATAAAGAACTGCAATCATGATTAAAGTGCAGAGTTCCTTAATAGCATCCTTAAGTAATGTTTGCTTTTAAATAGTTTTAGAAAATAAACTTATACATTTACCGTTCTCTGAAGATTACAGGAGTCCGGTCATTTTATTCCAAATTCACATCATTGCAGAGTGGTTTTCAGGGCAGTTTAATTACTTGAAAGGATTCGTAACCTGCTGATTCATATAAATGATGCTTCCGAAATTGTCCTTAATTCATGTCTAATGTTTTTGAGAGAAAAAGTTTTAAAAGAATCTCAGACCTCTTTTCATTCCCATTTTTTTTTACTTCCCACACAAGAATTTAACTCATTCATGTTGACATAACATGAGAAACTTTAGCAGTTTGACTGCTTGTTTCCAATCTTCTCTTATAGGTAAAAGGTAACAATTACCAACTGCCTGCAAATGAGTCCCTGATTGTTGGAGTCGTGACGAAAACTAGGTGGGCTTATGTTGGCAAACCCTCCAAGAATAATGTAAATCCAGGAGGATGACCACTATTGCTCAAAAGTGGTCAGAAAAAACAAAAACAAAAAACATTTTCACACTCCGGTTTGATTGAAGGCCAAAAAAAATGCACCATTTTTAAAAGTATAGAGAATGATCTTTTATTTCTGGTTGGATCATCTCAATAAGTGGTTCTCCTTTTTGTCAATCATCCTGGTGATACGTTTACGTAAGGCCGTCCTACATGCTTGTTCTACTAGCAATCTTTTTCTGCGCATGCGCACTTTCAGGCATATATCTGTGGTGAGCTACGGTTTCAGACAGTCATTGAAGCTCACATTTCATTGAAAATGGCCGAGGGTCATAAGAGAAGGTATCTACGAAGTGTGTAAGAAAAGAAAGGCCTTTAGAAGAGGCAGATATATCCCAGGATGCTTTGCACGGACAGCTCTCTTTGCAAAAGGATTATGGGATTTTCTGTCACAGCAGTTGTCGCCATAGGCTGTCGCTACCTGACAGTAGCAAATAATAAAGATGGGGCAGGCACTGTGCAGTGAAGGAGGAGTTAGGTGACCAAAGGAGCAAAAAGTAGCGATCATCTGTCCGAACGGCCAGTAAACTGAGTTCACTATAAGGTCCCTAATCTTTAGGTTAATTGAGGGATTTAGTTGGTTCGGGCGGACGTTTGGATTCAATAAGTTTGTATGAGCTTTGAGAACAGCAACTTTTAAATGGGCTTGTGTATGCTCTCACACGTGCAATTTTTTCTTTTTTAATGGAGAGGGCAGGTCTTTCAAAAATTCATGAATCCTCGACATTACCTTTAAAGGTACACTATGCAACAGGTGTTGATTTTTCCAGCGAGGCTCCCCCCAGAGGGCGAAAGTAAAAGTGCACTGTCGTAAATATGCTCAGCTGTTTTCCTGGTTTCTCCGTCAAGCCAGGCGTGGTTGTTTTGAGCTTAGCAGACAGGAGAACGCAATGAATCACCATGTCTACTGCGGTAAGTGGCTATTTTGTTCCAATTTTTGAGGTTTAAAAATTCTTGCTGGTTCCGCCATGATAACTGCACAAATATCGCCACTGCGCTAGCAACGAGCATGCCTTTCACTGGGGGCGTGTAGCAGTTCTCGCCGTAAAGCAAGACCGACTCTCGCGATGCACAAGACTTCTGAGCCTGTGGGTGCGGGCCGAGGGCTCCTGCAATTGCAAGTACGGTATTTCCCCTACAGACCACCAGGGCGGCCGAGAAAACCTTTGTTCGACCTGAAATGACTCATTTAATCATCCAAAACGTTATGGAACACATTAATTAACTGAAAAATGTTGCATAGTATGCCTTTAACTTAAAAAAAAAAAATCCAGAGATTTGCAAGTTCTTTTTTTTATTTATTTAAAACCGCTAATTTTTTGGGACTACTTTAATGTTTAAGGATTAAAAATGTTGATATATTTCTGCAGAAATGCCAGGTTTGACTAAAGCTGTTCACAGTTTACTGCAGTGACATCCTGTAAGCCTGTGGTTGATATGTGCTCAGGGGAAACCGTCTGTATGTGGCGGCAGCAAAAGGCCGCGCTGCTCTAAGGTGAATATATGAAAGAATTTTAAGCTCTATAGAACCACAACTAACTCAATGCAATTATTTTTTACCTACTGATGCATCAATGCTGGATTCGCATTAACATTTTGTTGCATCTTTTACATAAATTAAAAAAGAGAACGGCTCTTATGGCTGCATTCATGGCCTCTGTAGCACCTGAAGAAGGGAAGAGCTGTCAACAGCAGCCTAAAAGTGGAACGTTGTTGTTTCACCAACAAAGCATCTCAAACCTCAGGTGAACCAGTCAGCTCCTGCTCAAAGATCCAGATAACCTACTTTTACACCCCAACATCAAGGAAAAACAAAACAAAAACACACGCGTGTTGGGATGCTCCAACAACAAAACAAAACAAAAAAAAAGAATTTAATTACGGCATCCTGAATGAGGATGTGTGGATACGTTGGCAGGCTTGATTAATCACCCTCCTCATTAATCAAAACTGACTTGTGGTTCTGACTGTTGGGAGCTTTTTCATAACGAATAATCATTTATTGGATTAGCTACCAGCTGCTGTCGGTTCCATTCTTGTTTAATTTCTTCCTGTTTGTCGCTCCTCGCTTCAAACATGGCGCCAGACTAATTATCTTTGAATGTGAACGTCGTTCTGAGTGCCACCTCTTCTGATTCCCTCCGACCTGCTCGTTCTCGCTTCAGGCGAACGCGGCAGCTCCTTCTCCTTTGTGAAGGTTTTGATGTGAAACAGATGGGGGGGTTCTTATCATGTTGAGCTGATATATTCTGTCAGGCTGCTCTAGTTTCTAATGATTGGCTGAAACATTTCTGCCTCCTACAGGTCAGACATCTTACCAATTGACTCTGGCAGCAATGCTGTTCAGTGATTATGTTTTAAACTGACACTTTTATCCCTTTTTTCCTTGCAATCACCTTTGTGTTATTCATACTTTCTATAGAAAGTACATATTTTCAAAGCCTCTTTGTTCAACTGTTTCTCCCATGTTGGGATATCTGATAAGGATATTCATGTGGTAAATTTTGTATATTCTAAGGATGCACGATATAATCGGCCCCCTATCGGTATCGGCCTTAAAACTGAATATCGGACATCGGCCACCCCACCGATATTTAACCCGATATTTGATCAGCTTCTGAGTTTCTAAAATCTAAAAAAATAAAAAATACTACTTCTTCTTCAACTTAAAGTTCTTATTAAAGTTATGTTGTTTTATTAAGGTATTTAAGTTATTCTTAATTAATGAACAAGTAATTCAGATTAATCCAAAGGTTTGAGTTAATTTACTCAAAAAAATAATAATTTTACGTTGCAGAAATTTGACATATGAAGTTTAAATTACAGTCTAATTAATAACTATGAACACTTTACAGGGTTTACAGTGATGCTTCACCTGCAGAGTTATGTTTAAAAAGTAAAATAAAGTAATTAGGGATGCACGATATAATCGGCCCCCTATCGGTATCGGCCTTAAAACTGAATATCGAACATCGGCCACCCCACCGATATTTAGCCCGATATTTGATCAGCTTCTGAGTTTCTAAAGTCTAAAAAAATAATACTACTTCTTCCTCAAAAACGTCTTTTTTACAGACTTAAAAACTTCTAAAGACAAGGGAAAAAATATTGATACATTAAAATATCCCAATATCTTCATATGCTGATATATTGCCATTTAAAAACACCATATCAATCTTTTTTACTAATGAAATATTGCTATATGTCATCGTTATGCTACGAAATCCCCCGAAAATTCACCAAATTTTGCCATATTTTTATATGTTGATATATTGACGCAGTGTCGATCTATTTTACTAACAAGATATCACAAGAGTTTGTAACAGAACGATGAAATTTCACGAGATTTTGAAAGTAAAATAGATCGATACCGCGTTTTTAAAAATCAATTTGATATCACCATATGAAAATATATTTGTGTATATTATTTTTCAAAGTGTCAGAAATGGATAACAAAACTGCTATTTTCAATGACTACTTATTTTTGTCCAGCTTTAACATCGGTATCGATATCGGTTATCGGCTACATGAGTTTTAAAATATCGGCATATCGGATATCGGCCAAAATCCCAATATCGCGCATCCCTGGTATATTCTATCTTCTCAGTTCCATGCATTTCCTGGATAAAGTCAAAATTGGAGCCAAAGCTGCCATTTACTTTAAGTAGTCATTCCCTTTCTTGTAGAAAGTACTGTTTGCTTAGTGCTCCTGTGGTATTACTGCAGTAATCTCTATTTTGTGAAATAGAAGTACTCCTACCTCTCCTGGTTTAGTTTTTTATATATTTTCTAGACAAAGTTGTTAAAAGAGGTTAAAAAATAGAAAGTATTCCTTTCTCATTGCTTCTCGACCCCCAGGCATTCACAGCAAATAAACTGTTCTGAAGAATTTACGCAACCAGACTGCAGTAATTTAGAAATTTCATATTGTCCTCTACAATGTTTAATATTAAATACAAAATATTTTAATTCTGTTTGAATAAACTCCAAAATCTAATTTCATTTCAAATCTAAGGGGACAAATTTTGGCAGCTGTCGTTTATGCAATTGTTTGGGCATCAATGTGACTGAGCTCTGTTATGTTGGTCAAAGCGGATTGATTCAAACTGGTAATTAATCCATCTGTGGTCACAGATTAGAAACTGATACCCTGAGGTGGGCGGGCCAACATCTGTGGAACGATTATCCACTGATGATAGCTCTTCTAATGAGGTAACAATCCGGCTGAACATGCAGACAGGATGTAGACAGCAGCAGATCTCACATTTTACCAGATGTCTATAATCAAGGTATTAGAAATGGAAAAACAGTGTTTCAAATGGAGATTCAAATATTTTAATTACTTACTAATCTAACTCAATGGTTTAATATTCTTTTTTTTATTATTTCAGAATCAAATGATATCATTCTAAATCCTTTGTGTCTTTCTTAGATCACAGATATAAGCAAAATAAATCAAAAAACTAGACGACAAACACCTGAAAGGTTGAACTGCAGGCAATCTGGACCCAACTCGACTTAGCAACTACTTTTAAATAATTTAAATTGTGGAATCTGGATGCATTCTCTTACATCATGGCTTTATTTTCCTGTTCTATCGTGAAACAGCGTCTTAAAGGAGAAGTTCGGTTTTTTACACTTTAAGCCCATTTTCTGTAGTGTCCAGGATGAAATCGAATGATCGACACCAAAAGTTTGACAATTGGTCCTGTCTCTGCTTTTTGGCTCATTTAGAATCCACCCCTGGCTGCTTTAGAATGGCTAGCATAGAGCATGTCCGATAATGTCCTTAAAACAACCTTAAACGTTCTTTTTTTAAAATATGCTACTCACCGTGTCGTCAGCGCTGTTCAATGACGTTCCAAAAAAAGTTTCGTGAAGAAAAAACGTTCCTGTAGTGTTTTATTTAGCATTTTGTAAATCCCATTGAGTTCTGTAGGAATAGTCAATATTCCGCTGCCACCGGAAACGGAAATGGGGCCGGTTTACACAGTTGTAGTCTTTTCGCTTCACTCTGTGTACTCCGACGTCGAGAATCAAGAATCCACCTTTCGTATTCCATTTTCAGAGTTTTTTAAAGTGTTTAACAGAGACGTTAGCACCTCGACGTCGGAGTACACAGAATGAAGCGAAAAGACTACAACTGTGTAAACCGGCCCCATTTCCGTTTCCGGTGGTAGCGGAATATTGACTATTCCTACAGAACTCAATGGGATTTACAAAATGCTAAATAAAACACTACAGGAACGTTTTTTCTTCACGAAACTTTTTTTGGAACGTCATTGAACAGCGCTGACGACACGGTGAGTAGCATATTTTAAAAAAAGAACGTTTAAGGTTGTTTTAAGGACATTATCGGACATGCTCTATGCTAGCCATTCTAAAGCAGCCAGGGGTGGATTCTAAATGAGCCAAAAAGCAGAGACAGGAGCAATTGTCAAACTTTTGGTGTCGATCATTCGATTTCATCCTGGACACTACAGAAAATGGGCTTAAAGTGTAAAAAACCGAACTTCTCCTTTAAGTGGTTCCTTAATGCAATTGAGATACTTTATTTTTGTCTTTTAGTCCAGTTCTTTCATAAACATCCATTTATCCAATCATGCAATGATCCTTTGCATTAAATAGACAAAAAATAGACTTCAGTGATGCAGATGCAACACTCAGCCTTGAAAAACACATTTCTTCTACTAGTCTCATTGCGATAGATCTTTAACTAACCTAGCCAAGGCCTGGAAATGGGCCCGACCTATACAAAGCTAAAGCCAGCATGGTAAAACAAAAAAGATGAAGTTTGCATAGTGCCATCAGAATGCTTCATCTGCTGGAAGATATTTGACAGATTTAGCAACCGAGTGATAACCAGTACGCGTGCAACCACTCCTCAGTCTACTGGTATGACGGAATGTGTCTGCGAGCAACGCTGCCAACATTAGAGATCTGTGTAGAAAGTTCTAGGTTGAACTTTCTAGGTTGGAGTTTCTCAAAATGCAAAAACCTCCAATGGTGTCAAAATCAGACTCTCAGGAGGAAAAACTTTACTTCATTTTAGCAGTTTTGGGGAAATAAAGAACCTTCAAACTTGTGTGTAGAACCATCGTTCTAATGTCCTCTCACCTCATTGAGGTTTGCACAAATTTTTTCCCTTAAAGCTCTCTGAAAGTCCTGGCTTATAGCATTTCAGTTTGATGACAACCTGAACTTCTACTGCACCCTTTATCTTCTCATCTAAAATAGATCTGCTGCTGTTTTTGCGCAGCAGTGTTCTGTTGATGACCCAGTTTGAGGCCATTTACAGATGTCAGATTGTCTTGCATGTAACTAGAATATTTTGCAATACAAGGTCAGACCAGAGCTGTGGCTGATCCTGTGGCACAAACAAGCTCAGGTCATCAGCCCTGCACCACTTGGCATGAGGCCTTTCTGTATATTTGGTTTCCTCCACACATGGTGCTGTGTATTATGGGCAAACATCCATACTTTGTTTTGAAATGCCTGAAGCATACTGTTCCAGAAGTACTGTTCATTTGGATGCAGGTTTGCAAACAGCCTTGGAGCCATATTTTTTTTATCTGTAAAGAAAAGAATTCTAACCCAGCTGTCCTTGTTCAGTGATTTTCTAATCATTTGTTTAGTTTCCAGGAGCATTGGACGCTCTGACATTGGAAGGAACTTGCTGGGACACTCCTGTTAGGGAAGATTGGTAACTATCTTAGATGTTCTTATTTGAAACTAATCTTTCTCTGTAGAAGGATGGATTTAAAATTAACCTTTAGTTGCCTCTTTTAAAGGGTCATAGCTGGTGTCTCCATCTTGACACTTTAACACACAGCTGTATCCTCCAAACTGCTAAAAGTCCTGCTTTCCAAGCTGTTCACACTGATAATGATCAATTGAGTGAATTTCTTTGCAGCAGATGGGTGGTACTTTTTATGCGAGGGGCTACTTTTTCTCCAATTTCTGTCCGTCTCAGAATAAGTATTGAATAAATTGCAAATACATCATCTGCATCATTTGGGAAAAAGAAATGTAACTCATCTTTTTGCTTTTATTTTGTATCCCTTTCATCCCATTTGAAAACTAAATTGAAAACCCTAATCTTTTACCATCAAAACGTAGATATTTCACTCAGAACATGCAGCAGTCGTCTCTATTATCCACACATCTGCACAACAAAGAGATGATACGCAGCACAAACGCAAATAGAATCAGGGAAACACATTCTCACAGAGACAAACAGCCCCTGCCAACGCCCACAGCTCTCAGAGCGGAGAGACATAGAGAGAAAAAGAGACACGAGTTGGAAAAAGAAGACATCGGAAAGGACTTAAGAAAACAGCTTTTATCTGTTATCTGTGTGGAGAGAGCGCGTCTGGAGAGCTGTCAGGAGGTTTCTGCTGAGTGTTTCCAACAGACTGAGACGCTGAGGGTGTCTGTGCCGCGCGGCAATCATTTCATATATGTGGCAAAGAACGGACAGCGCGTGGATCATTGGAGCCTTTGCGCACGAGCGCGCGTGCGCCCCTGAAAGTAAATTCAAGTCTGAGCGCCTTTCCATCAGCCGCTGTAAACCCCGCCAGACGTTCCGCTCTGAGAATTAAATACAAGAGCAGAAGTGAAGGAAGAAAAAAAAGAGCCAGGAGATGGCGAAGAGGAGAGAAGAGGCTGGGAGGAAGGTTAGGACCCCCTCACTTCTCTCTTTGACATGTTCCAAACCCCCTCCGTCCTCAATTGCTCTGTCATCTCAGGGAAAAAAGGGGGCCAGTGAACTGACACTGAGCGGGGAGGGTGGGAGCTGTCACCGAGTACTAACCCCAGCATCCCAGAGAAAGGAGGAGGGGGGGAACCAGGAATAGAAGCAACAGGATGACGGTTTAGCCAGACCTGTCAAGTGAAACGCAGAGTGAACCCAGAGCTCTGAGGCGCTTCAAGCAAAGAGCAAAAGCTTCTCCCTCTGCATCGCCTGCAAGCATCTAAAGCAGAACACACACAGCGCTAATTGTCATTTAACCCATCGTGCCCGTTGCATATTTTCTTCTAACAAGCAATTACACAATGCACCCCCCATCCCCCTTACTGTTTTGCAGCAAAAATAATGGCTCTGCTGTTTGCAGCTTCTGCAAAAACTATTCAACACGGGTTAAAACATGTTGAGGATGTTCTGGAGGCAAACTGGTTTCACAGGGAAACTGTTTCTCGGAAACTATAGCTGGGAAGTAAAGGTGGTAAACCTTAAATGAGCTGCAGTTGGCCAGAAAAACAACAGGATCATAATTTCACCTTCATTGCCTGGGGTCCTCTATGCTCCAAATGTCTACTCAGATTCACAGAATTAAAACATGTTTCCATCCAAACTATACATATTTATACATTTTCTAAAACTGCACTTTAATACTTTTTTTGTTTGTTTTAATAGGAGGCAAAAAAAAGCACCTTCAAAGAGATGGCAACATTTGATCTGATCATTTTCTATGAAGTTTTCTTGACATAAAATCTCCAAAAGGTCCTTTGTCTCATTTTTAGATAACAGATGTTTTATGATTAGCATACGGTTTTAATTTGGTCATTAACTGACATTGCTGAATAACATTATTTCGCTTTAGTGGTGGTTATCCCTCATTACTTTTTAAAAAAAAAAATTCAACTTTTTTTAAGCCGAAACAATCAGATTAACCGCAATTAATCCATCATTGAAATATTCATCAACTAATTTTGTAAACAGTTATTCATTATTTGGACTGGAGAGACTAAATCAAGCCATTAGCTGATGAAGCAACTCTCTGAGAGCAGAGACGATACCAAAATTGAAATATATATATGTAAAATTAAAAGTAAATGTTTTCCTTAAAGATCTTTAAGCTCTATCCAGAACTCATCAAGTGGCAGTTTTACCTTAAATACCTTTAAATGAATATCTGATGTGATGCACATGTTTAAGATGACAGTTCACCAAAAAGCCTGTTGATCAGCCATCAACTGTTGAAGGAGAAAAACAGCGAATCCATGAAGGCCAGACTCTCCTTTCAGGACTTCAGTGCTGAAAAATGCTGATTTAAAGAACCTCTCCGATGATGGCAGATAAAACTGCTCGGGATGCTTTAATTCATTAACCTTATATTAGAGTAGGAATTTTTCCATTACTTTCTGCCTTAGAATAATTAGCCGTGATGCAGAGTGAAAAAAGGAATCTGCTGGAGATATGAGACTTGCATGAGATGATAACCTTCCCCGAGTCTGCTACAGATTAGGCCGTTGCTTAGCAGCCAAATCTAAAGCCTTGAAAATGTGTGCTTTAAGGTGCTCGGAAGAAAATCCTGAGCAGCTCTTATCTGCTACTGTAAGCAGCTGATAGCAAAAAGTCACTGTGGCCACGTTCAACCCTCGGAGGAAGAGTTTTATGCAGCAAAGAAATGGAAAGAAGCAGAAGCTAACAGAAGAGCGGCATCAATGCGTCTGGTGGTCCAAGGTTTCCTCCCATCAGCCCATCCATCCATCTACAGCAAGGAAATGACTCCCATCGTCAGGGCCTCCACTTCACTCCTGCGCCAATGATAATCCGCTCTACATCAAAGCCCATCACTGAAATCCAATCCACCACTAATAAATTACCGGCTGAATTAAATTTTGAACGCCTCCAACTTCTTAAAACAGAGGTGTGGAAAACTTTAGCTGCTTTTACTGGATTTTCATTGGGTATAAATTTACAAACGCATCATTAAAGGAAAAGTCCGGATAGCAAGGAATAATCAATGGATCATTATCTATACCTAGAACTAATAAGTTTGCGGTGATTTAATAAATTTAGTGTAACCGAGCGATCACCGAGTCCAGGAGCGGCCATTTTTTCCCAAATATAGTAACCCCTCCCTCCTGCCATCTTCCAGCAGTGACGTCACGGTGCGGTAAGCCTAGCCACATTCTCCCCGCTTTACAAGCAAAATCAATGGGAACTACAAGACACATCTGCAATCAACAACAATTATTGAAGATTTCCAGAGGACTTCACCATTGAAATTCACCAGAGCTATAGTGAAACTGACAATTCCCACGTGCATGGCAGCTGGATGTTGGAATACATCGGGTAAAAGTGAAAAAAAAAAACGGGTTATTTGACCTTTCTGATTCCTGATCCTCCATGGACGGGTTGGTCGTTGGATCGCCAACTTGAAGAGGGAGGATGTGCCATCGAACTTCTGGCCAGAGAAAAAATAACCGAGCTACATATTAGAAGAAAACGTAATATGTAGCAAACATTTGGAAGAAGAATGTTTTCAAGATGACTTGGATAATAGCGCGTTGGGACAAACACCACTGGGACTTGATCAACAACCGATACCGCACCGTTACATCACAAACCGGTAGGTGGCAGTAGTGTTCTTTGACAAACAAGGATGCCTCCAGTAAAGCACATTCAAATGAAAATTACTGTAAATTAAAAACACGGATTTATTGAACAGTATGTAAAAATTTCACATTTAAAGTACTTTCAGGAGTTTCAATTCTAAATTTGACCAGGCTACTCCTTAAAGAGGATCAACACATATGACGGCAACATTTTTTGTAGATGCTACATTAAAAAAACCGCGGCGTGTGTTAGAACATGAAAATATGTCCGCAGTGACCTTAGGAAAGCAGATTTTTATGCCCATTAATCTAGAAAGGATTTTAAAATAATCTTCAAACTATTAGAGGCTCTTAATTCTACAGAAGAATCAATCATTGAGAAAAACAAAAAAAAAAACGTCTGGCAAAAGTTTCAAGAGTTGACATCCTGGTAAATTTACTCCAATCTTAGAGCTTGGAGTGGTTAGAGAAATTACAAAAAACCTTAAGAGACCCATCTTAGGCTACAGTTTGCCTGCTAACCCTTAGATCAATCTTAAAAAACTCACACAGAAAGAAAAGCCAATTAGAATAATTATACTGACACAATCACTTTAGTCTTTGGCACTCAGACCTCGGCAGGAAACATTACCACTGAATTTTGATTATTTGGTATGCTTGAAAAGGACTACAGACCAGGAATGTTTCTCCCCAGGACTGAAACTGGTGTTGGAGTTGGAATGGATGAAGTTGGTCAGTGCTGCAATGAGAGATCCAGTGGCCCGTGTGAGCTGATACTAGTGCTTGACTAGTGGACCTGAAGATGGAAGCCCAGCTTGGATAACACAGGTTGCATGAACCTGTCCATGATGAGCAAGCATGAAGCGACAGTGGAGAGGAAAAACCTCATGCAGAACCAGGCTCAACATGGTGGTCATCTGCTGGACTGGTTTAGATGGGACAGGTAACGAATTAAGAGTCCAGGAGGATTGACACCCTGATGAAGGTTTAGTCACGATGGCGGAGGAGGGGATGGAGGTGGGTTAAATAAGGGTTGTCTGAATAAAGGTCTGACATAACCCAACTACTGCCTGCGATTTGGGTAGCGGACTGAGATGTGGATTTGGAAATCCTTTTAATGCTGACTGGCTTTATTGGAGGAGTGGCTCAAAGCTGATTGGCCGGTGTTGGAGGCGGGTAAGGGTAACTAATGAGTGTCTTCAATTGAACTTCTGCCTAGGCTCCATTTAATGGGTTCAAAGCCAGGCAGTAGAAAAAGAATGAACATATGTAGAGAACCATGTCTCCTAAACAAGTATGGCAGTAAGAACGTAAAACTGCAAAACACATCTAGAATAATGTCCAGTGAATAATGAAGGCAAATCAGAAACAGAAAATTAGCACACAGCAACACTTTGGTGATAGGAAATCCGAGAAATAATAAGGTTGTTGTTCTGCCCTAGTTATGGAAATGTTGTGTTGAATGTATATTTGTATAACTGAATAAACTGGAGCAAAATCGAGCAAAATTCTTCCATTGATTTGAAAGACTGAGAAAGTTGGCCTGAAAGTCACTTTATGTTTTGGTTCCTGAAACGTTCTTCTCTCTACATAATCATGAGGTCTATTTGAGTTTTTCCAAGGACTGTAGGGACATTCATGAAAAGTTTGTGCATCGATCGCTCCGTAGCACTCATCTTTTAGTCAACTAGAATTACTTGACTTGGATAAAAACATAAAACATAAACATAAAACACTTAACTCTAAAAAAAAAAAAAAAACAACAAGGCTGCTGGAAATCCATATTAAACATTTTCAAAAGGCATTAAGTGTGGAGGAGGATTTAAAGGGTGTAATTTTGAATATGTTTTAAAAAGAAAGTGATTCATTCAACTAGCATCAGTCAGTTCATCTATTTTTTTGTTGATTCTGTTTAAGTGCTGTTTTAGTTTTCCCTCCCGCCGTCCTTTTTCCAGCCCCGTCCCTCATCCCTTTAGGACAGTTTCACGCTGACATCCACTGCAGGAAACAAGTGATGTTCCAAACTATATCTCATAAGCACGCTCCCTTTCAGCTGCTTTTATTCTTTAAAAAAAATGCCTAATTCAATTCCAAACCTATTTAACTTTTCACTTCAGACACACTTTGTACATTAGCAGTGAAAAACCCAGAGGCTTACAGCTTAGACACCCACAGAGTCATTGGAAAGCATGCTGGGAAAAGGGGAAGATGCACATAAAAGAGCCGCACTCATCCTGTAAACACCCTTTCTCTCTCCGTCCAGTCGGCTAACTTGGCTGACAGTCCACCGACCGTCAGGACGTCTGTAGGGTTGGAAACGGGAACAGCTGAAACATTTCACCTCCATCCTCAGATGCATCCGCTGGGATTAGGAAAATCATCCTCTCATTTCGAGAAGCCCACCACCTGGAAACTGGCTCAGGGATGAGAGGCTGGATGGGTCAGGGACTTATGTGGATGAAACACTTTCTATTTTCCACTCACAACTTTTTTCATTGCGTAGTTTTTGGAGGAAAGCAAAAGCACTGCAGGAGGGAGAAAGCAAGCTGGAGATTTGCTAAAATTCAACATAAAAAAGGGAACATTTACAAATACAAACCATTAGGAACGGTAATTTTATCAAAAACCTATTTTAAAGCTTTTAGCACTTATTATATATATGCTAAAAAAAATATTTTGCTTTAAAATATGCGTCTCCTGTCCTAAAGTTATCTTGGGTTAATTGGAGCTTGTTTAATAAAAGAGAAAAACAGACTGATATTTAAATAAACAACAACAAAAGAAAACAAACAAGTTATAATAAAGTTACCCATGATGACAGGAATGTCTCTGGAAACAGCTCCTGCTTCATCATTTATTCCAAAATGCTTTATTTTTTCAACATGTCCACAGCTTCTCATAACAGTTTGACAGATCAGTAAACTGACTCGTTACTGAAACAAATGAATGATTCATTTTCCTTCCCTGGTTTGGCTAATCTGCTCAGACATGGATGAAACGGATCAAAGGTTGAGAGCTCGCTCACAGGAGAAGCACATCCCAGCGGGGCTACAGCTTATTTAAAAAGCTGTTGTTTTTTTTGTTTTGTTTTTTACAACCATCAGTAACATGGGGGCTTATATATGAGGCAAATATGCTAACAAAAAGTAAAATTAATCTTCAATGTTAAATTAAAAACTGATGAATATCGTCCCTAATATCAATGCTTTGATATCAATGCTACTCCTAATCTCTACATTGGAGGTCTTCTACAGGGGGTCCGTGACCCCTAGGGGGCCCACTGAGGTAGTTTTGGTTGATTAGCCTTTTTGTTTTATATTCCCCCCTGCATTTTTTTCTGCTAATTCAAATGTCTTTAAATCCACATCCAGACATCTTCTGCCTCCATTTATCTGTTTACTACAGTCATCAATGCACACATTCAGCGACACACAGGAGCTCTTTCAAGCTGGGCACCGTTTCATTCACAACACCTGTCCCATCAACCAGGAATCAGAAATATTTGTATAATCCCAGGGAGAAATTACTTTAGTTACATTACTCCATCTGTAATAGAGTGAATAAAGGACCAGTTTGATATAACACAATTTCAAACAATTTATATAATTAGGGGGTCCCTGCTCCATCTCGCCATCAGTTTGGGGGTCCTTGGCCTGAAAAACTTTCAATTCCTTCCATCAAGGTTGTTCGCTCCTCCAAGTACCATACAGGACAAGAATGCTTTCAGCTTTTTTTTTTTTTATTATTTTTTAAATGGCTGCTGATATGCGATATAAGTCCTGGTTATGCAGTAACATAATAGGTATTTCAAAAAGTTATTTTTAAAAATATATACATTTTCCAAAATAAAGGTTTGAGCAATAGAGAAACAAAAATGGTTAAAAGATTTATAGATACTGAGAAAATTGTCTTTGTTTTTATAATTTCTTATTCCTGACTAAACTTTGCTCCATAATTCTAAGGTACATGTTTAAATCAAGAATCAGTTTAAACACTGATGAATAAAACAGAATTGTTTCACCTTAACTTTTTTTATTAGGAAACACCTGAACATATTGGTGGGCTCACGGTTCTTGCATGGTTCAGGTCATTCCTCACTGACGGATCTATGGAGGAATACTCTTCTTCTTTAACACCAATTTCTTATGGAGTCCCTCAAGGTTCTATATTTGGGTCCTGTTTTGTTTGCCCTTTTTTTTGCCTTTAGGTCACATTCTTTTAAAGCACTAGAGTCCCTTCTATTGTTATGCTGATGAGGAATCTATTTTCCTTTTAATCCACTGCGGTGCTGCTGACAGCTACCAGATAGCAAGATCACATCAGCCTAGTTTTAGCTGACTAACACTGACTGCTGGGGCATTTTTGTAAAGATGTAAAGATTCTTTTACTCACATTCAAAATTTTAAATAGACTGGATATTAATTTTGAACTTTTCTACTCAACTCCCATTACACAAAATGACTACTTCTTGTTCTGCAGAGTCTGTCTGGACTGACAGGGCAGTCAGGCTGAGCTGTTAATGCATAATGTAGCTTCCTTTTATCCTATTTGTATTGCTGTCCATTTCTGATGTTACTTGGATGTTTATGAAGCTGAAAACAAATTGAATCCAACAGCAGTAACTGAAAGCTATAATTTTTATTTATTTTATTTTATTTATAGATTTTTGGATCTTCCTGAGCTTTATCACCAAAAACACCCCTCATTCGACTAGTTTTTGGTGTTAGTAAATGCCAGCTGAGAACGTACTGTAGGAGGGCGGCGCCAATCTACTTTATTGCCGCTTAGCTTCATTTATTTTCTTTAGTAGGACTTTTTAAAACCTGAGTGTAAGTTGATCCCAGCAGCGAGCCCATCCCTATGCAGACGAGTGAGGAGAAGATGGAGAGTGAGCCTGTTTTCAGTCTGTCACTGTGACTCACATCATCACCCATCACAGAGTTTATGGTGACTGTAGCGGTACAGCTAACAGAGGGACCTTGCCATGACCACTTAAAGCTGCAATTTAGACCCGGCTCCGACTTAAATCTAAACCCAAACCGAAGCCAATTTACAGAAACCACAGATTACGTGTTAGAAAGTGAAAACAGGCCACTTTCATCAGACAGCTTCTCTGTTTGAACCTGAGACAGCCCTGCTAGTAAACAGACACATTATTGCAGTATTTTAGACCTTTTTTCTGTTGAAGCTGCCGCCTGCTGGACCTCCTGTTTTGTTTAGAAATTATTCATAATTACAGAGCAGGAGTTTCTTTTATATAAAAACACAAAAGCACAACAATCAGAGAGTGCTGTTCTGGTAACATTTGGCACATCAATGCAGTAACCCTTAAGACGTTGACGATGACACGCAGATCCGAAGGATGACAGATGTTCGGCAGCAGGCTCGCTAATCTGTTTTGCACTTTCATTCCGCCTAATTGAGGAGGACTTGGACTGGATCATCCCTCAGAGAAAAAAAAAAAAAAACAACAACAGGGATTTTGGGTTTGACTGACGGGTAAGAAAAAGCGTGCCCACCGAAAGCAGCAGGAAGCAGAAATAATGAAAGCAAGTATGAAAGGAGGGCCCACGGGGCCCGTAGAAGAGCACCGGCCCATATCTCCAGTCACTTGACAATGATATACTATTAAAGAAGAAATAGAAAATCCTGCCTTTGAATGAGCTCTGTAATTCTATCATGCAAATGAAAACGTTCATTGCTGCCTGGCTGGAGACACCTTCCATCTGGAATAGGGAGCGTTTTAATGTCAAAGGAACATCCACCTTTTGTGAGGAAAGAAAACTCAATTTCGGACTCGCGGGGGAAATCTGCTCGGTGAATGGTGTGAATAGAGAGGTGACCACCGCTTTCACATTAGAGACAGAGTCTGGAGTTAAAGGGTTTTTATTTCATAGTGGTGTTATGGAGAAGAGGAAGCTTGTTCTGCAGCTTCCACGCCAAATCTCTTAATCAACACCTAAATTAGAGCGGGATGTGGAAGTAATTAATCAGGTTTAGCAGTGGCCAACAGGAAGAGATGACTAGATGAGAGCTGATGGGACATAAGGACAGAATGACTCATCATCCAGCTGGGAAAAAAAATAAAAAATGGCAAAGCGGATAAGAATTCACAAGGCAAGGCTGTTTATTGTTCCCAGGGTCGTGTTTTATTACAAGTTTATCAGCAGCTAATGTAGCCTTGAGCAACATCCCTGAAACAGCAAACCAGGCAGGATTACTGACCCGGATGCAAACCACCTTTCCTTTTTTTCCCTCATTGATATTTTTAACGTCTGTGAACACACATTAACACAAAAGTTTGTTTATTTCATTGAAACTTTATGAAATACGACAATAAATCATGGTTTAGCATCATCCATAATAAAAATATTAAAAATGATGCATGTATTTGATAACCATCCAATGTTTTGTGATGGTATAAAGGACAATATTATGGTTTAATCCTTGGAATGTGACAAAATGTTGTAAAAGGGTGTAAATATTTGTTCAAGTTAGTCAATATAGTCTTCAAGGACGCATTAAATTAACGATTTATCAACAGCTTATGTAGCCTTGAGCACGTCTAAAAAAAATAAAAAAAAACTGATACATGTGGGATTGTTCATATCCCGAACAAAACCAACAGCTCTAATTTAATATAAAATCACAACATTTCTTCACACTCTAGTGTGAGCACTAGCAGCCGACACATCACAAGAGTTGTAAAGTCAAGTAGGGCAAAATTAGCTCAAAAAAATCGTCCCAGAACTTTTCCTGAAAATAAATCTGACGTGTTTTCATTTCCCACAACTAATTCGCAAGAGGAATCTGTCTAATGTGATGTAATTACCTCAGATTTACGGGGTTTTAGTTATAAACGGATCTATTTTTTGTTGTTTGTTAACACGGCTGTGCAAAGTGACACCCAGGCTCAGCTTGATCTCTTCAATACAAGGAAAGAAAACAGAGAAAATGCTGAAAAGAGGGCAATAGATAAAAAAAAATTAACCATAAAGAGCAGCTAAAAGTACTATAAAATAAGCAGCAATCTAGTTCCTCGCTGCATAGTCAGCTTTGTACTCCATGCTCAACCAGCAGCCTTCAGCATCAATTTCACACATTTTACAAAGAAATGCTCTGAAGCTAAATGTTTCTAATTAAATGTTAATGTGTGCAACTAATGCTTGAAGAGCTATACAAACAGGAGAATGTAACTCACTAGGAACAACTAAATACAAACAACATTGGAGGTCAAAAAGGATGAAGATAAGTTTCTGGATCGCCTGGGAATCTGTGGCTCTGATATGCATTAAATCGTCTGGGTCAGGCGTTTAGGAAGCACAAGAAAACTGTTAAAATCAGAAAACTCTGCAGCCATTTTGCACATTTCCATTTCAATGGATCCTGCGATTGTTTTGTTGGCACCTCAGGAAACCCTGCGCGTCATAAAGTGACGCTTTGAGGGTTCCTTAGGTGTTTAAAATGGATCACAGAGAGGGAGGGTCTCTGCATTCTTTTCTTGCTGTGGAAAGAGAATAACTTCAAACTGATTTCTGGATCTGTAATCCTGTCCTGTTTCAGTAACTGAGTTAGTGTATTCCTCTTATTTATAGTTCCACTCCTCCATAAACATGTAGCCTATGCAGAAGTTCAACTGAAGAAACTAATTGCTTTCCTACATCCACCTGCAGCACAGCCAATTAGCTTTGAACCACACCTCAACAAAAACCAATCTGCATCCAAAGTTCATCTAAAAGGCCTCCGATATGCACTTGTCTGCTCTTAAGTGCAGGCAGCGGATGCGCTGTTTGACTTCAGATGACACCGTTTCTACCCACCTCCAGCTCCTCCTCCACCATCGTAGCTAAAGCTTCATCAGAGTGTCATTCCTCCCGGACTCTTACTGCGTTCCCTGTCTCATCTTAACCGGTTTGGCAGAAGACCACCATTTTGAGCCTTGTTCTGCCAGAGGTTTCTTCCTAACGGGGAGTTTTTTTTTATCTTCACTGTCGCTCCATGCTTGCTCATCATGGACAAGTTCTCTCAACCTGTGTTATCCAACTGGACTTCCATCTTCCAGGTCCCTGAGTGAAGCTCTAGTATTAGCTCATGCAGTCCACTGGAACTCTAACCTGACTCCGTCAGATGGATTTGCTCCGCATATCCATCTGGAAACCTTCCGTTGAAGTAATTTTGGGAAGGGGCGAAAATACTGGTTAGCTGATTGGCCTATGTTGGTGATAGACGGGCCAAATAAACCAATCAGATCAATGAAGCACATGACGTACTAACAGAGCGACGACGAAGAGGAGCCAATTGATAGATCAAACTCTTGCCGAAACCAGTCGGGAGAAGAGCAAAAACATCTTTTCCTCTGAGAAAGGCCTCCAGAGCAGTGTTTTGCTCTTCTTTCAGTGAAGAAATACTCTGTAATTCCGATAAAACTTGCTCGATAGCCACGCTAACGCTAGTTTCATCGGCTGAAGCCGCCATGTTCTTTAGACTGAACTGTCAAAGCCAACCGCCTCAAAGCCAACGCTGATTGGACGTTCGTTTGGTGAACTGCTCCAGATTTTCTTAACGGAGAGTCTCTAGACTGATCTGCGAGTGAAACCTTGAAAACTCGCGAAATCAGGATGGTCTCACGAGGCTACTGGATCTCCTCATAAAGCTCAGCATACCGCCCCACTAACCAGTAGTCTACAGACTGACCAGCTTCATCTATTACCACCACCAGTTTCAGGCCTGGGGGGAAACTGGCCAATTCTTTGCTCCTGTTCATGCATATCTATCAAAATTAAGCTCTGTTTCCTGTCGAGGTCTGAGCGCCAAAGACAAATTAATTGTATCAATAAAGTTCTCCTAATTGTCGTTTCTCTTTGTGTGAGTTTTTCAGATTGAAATGTTCACTGTTCATCATTTTGAGAACTAACATTGAGAAAAGTGAGTGTCCAAAGCATCCAACTCAAGCAGTAGTTTCAAACTCTGTCTTCGGTCCTGCTCTTTTAGGTGTTTTACCTGTCTACTCACACCTGACAGATGAATGGGTGATAACCAGCCTCAGCAGCCTTGATGACTGCTGGGGAGGGACTGTAATCTTTTGAAGCTGGTGTGCTTGTGCAGCCACATCTAAAACGTGCAGCACAGCGAGTCCCCAGGGTTGAATTTTAAAACCGCTGCTCTGAGACGCATGAATGGAACCTGAAAAGGCAGGTGTCCATGTATGAGGGGAATTTTGATCCATTACTGTTACTAGCAAATAACATTTTCTAAATGGAAATTTGAAAAAAAAAGAAAATGCCATCAAGAAATGTTTTTTAAAAAACTTATTGAAAAAAGGTTTCTGAGATTTTTTTCATATTTCATTTATTCATATTTGTCAGATTGAGTTTTATGAATTGGATTCTTTTCAAACTCTGCCACATTCTCTACTTTAAGCACTAGACGAACGTTCGTTCTTTATTGAGGATCTATATTCAACATTTTAATCATGTCATTTGAAAACCCAATTTCAGAAGCATTTACTAATAGCACATTTTAAATTGAATTATTAAAAAGATTAAATTATAAAATTTATTATAAATCTGATTGAGAATACCTTTCCTAATTACACATTTAAAAAGTTTATTCCTTTTTCACTTTCCATTTTATGTTTTGACATTGCATTTTCTTTTTGCTTTATCCACTCATTGACCCTACAGAGCACACTGGAAAGCAGTTAAACTCTTATTGGTTAAACTGCTACAGTTGGTTTAGAAAATGACCAATGAGGAAGCTGGTTACATCTCAAGAGCAACTATGATTGGTTAAACTAGTTTTTAGCATGCTTATAAATAATTTTTGCATGAACTGAGTCTTTGCAAGAGTCCTTTTAGGTGTAAAAGAGCGCCTGCACCGTTTGTCTTGTTTCTCTGGGTTGCTCTGTGATGAACTGGTTACCAGTTCTGGATGCATCTGGCTTTCCCTCTCACCAACAGCCAAAAGCAAAGAGCAACCATCTTCCACAACCCTTGGATGAACCAAACTTGGCATATTTTTACAAACCCATCATGAGAAAATACAACAATTTAAAATAGGGTAGAAAAATACCAGCCAGTCAACATGCAGTAGGTCAGTTTGTTAAGGCTCAATACTATTTAGTTTAAAACAGTCCTGACAGACCAGAGCGCAGGAGGTGGACCAATAAAAACAGTCAATATCGCAGCTGCTATGGAGCAATGTTATAACGATAACCTTAATTAGATCCCGAAGAAGCCATTAATATTTTTAAAATTACAAGACCCAAGCTTTTCTTCAAATAAATAAACTTTATTTGCATTCCATCTGTAGTTATGTGATTGATTTTGTGATTGATAAACGGTTTCCGCTGAGTCCATTAGTTACACCTTTGAAATTGGGCTGCTCCAGAAAAAAATGCTGCTAGTCTTGTTGGCAACAATAAAAAGACATCTTCATGAATTGCCCTTACTAGATTGACTGATAAAGGGCAGAGATGATAGAAGATCCCTAATATATGTCGCTGTTTTATTTTTTGAATGCCGATATTGCTTTTTCTTCCTCCATTTATATAATAAAGAATGACTACAAATGTTACAGAAGTTTCGATTAAAGAAAAAAAAAACATCAATAGATTAAATAGCAAAATAGGGGTGTAAATCACACTAGGGCTGGGCGATATAGAAAAAAAGCTTATCGATAAAAAAAAATGCATATTGATCGATATCGATAATTATTGAAAAGATTTGAAACCATATTTTATGTGCAGCTCTGCCTGGACATTTTATGATATTGCTAAATTATTTAATTTTAATAAAGAACACAAACACAGACTTCCAATTAAATATTTATTTAACCAACTTTTTTAACCATAACAGAATTGTTTTAAAGAAAAATAACTTAAGAGACATGAGTTATGTTATTAAATACTGACAAAGAATAAACTAAAGTGACCAAAATAAATGGATCCCCCCCACCCCCGCTGCCCCCATTCTTCTAAGCTGAACCAGGTTCAGCTTAGTTTCCTGCTTTAACCTGAGTTATTACTTTGAAGTTTCTGGCCCCTCAGCATTTTTCTCTCAATTGTTAGAACTACGTGGGAAACTGCCCAGAACTTAGTCTATATATTTTCCCGAAATTCCCGAAGATTCCTCGGAGGAGAGCCGGGTCGGGGCCTACACAGCTCGTACTCCTGCCGCTGTGAGCGGCTGAGATGATTAAAAAAGAAAAAAAAATGGTTGCGTTATCAGACTTCGTTTTCACTGGTTCCCTACACATTTTACAGATGACTGTGGTTTGTTTTTTGTCCGACTTGCCATGACCGAAATACTTCCAAAGTGGGAAACTACAAAAACCCTTCTTTGGAATAATTTCCTCCGCCTCTCCTTGCTGCATCTTCATGTGCTCTGTGTTGTGGTTTGAGAGGGCGGCGCTTGGTGACGGCATGCCTGGGTCCGCGATTGCGATTGGTTGGGAGGAAGCAGTGACTAGCATAAACCTACATGCTAGGCTACAATGAGAAGGAAGGAAAACTGCGTTTTTTTATCGAACTTTTATCGAGCCTATTTTTTTCTATTGCGCCACACGTCTATTGATCGATATATATCGTTATTGAATTATCGCCCAGCCCTAAATCACACCCATCATGGTGATTTGATTCAGCATCAATTTCCTGACCTAACGACTTGATTTTTTGATACTCAAGAATACTAACCTGACTCCGCCAGATAGACGGGCCAAATAAACCAATCAGATCAACGAAGCATATGACGTACTAACAAAGCGACGACGAAAACACAACCACAAGCCAGGCTACTCTTGCCGAAACCAGTCGGGAGAAGAGCAAAAACATCTTTTCCTCTGAGAAAAGCCTCCAGAGCAGTGTTTTGCTCTTCTTTCAGTGAAGAAATACTCTGTAATTCCGATAAAACTTGCTCGATAGCCACGCTAACGCTAGTTTCATCGGCTGAAGCCGCCATGTTCTTTAGACTGAACTGTCGCGCTTCTCGTTGCGTCACACCTCAACCCGCCTCAAAGCCAACGCTGATTGGACATTCGTTTGGTGAACTGTTCCAAATTTTCTTTAACGGAGAGTCTCCAGACTGATCTGCGAGTGAAACCTTGAAAGCTCGCGAGATCAGGATGGTCTCACGAGGCTACGCCACCGCAGCACGGGAGTCAGAATTACGTCCAGGAGCAAATGGATAAAAAACAACCATAAATCAATACTCTTGGTGACGTGTCAATGCGTTGGATCGTCGGCTGTTGGATTGATACAAAACAATTATTTACACCCCTATAGCAAATGGAGGAAGTGGAAATGCATGTGCTTCACATGATGATAAGGCGTGGTCACTGAATGCACTAATTAATCAGGGAAAATGTTAATATCGGTGCATAATATCAGCCGGTCGATTTGTTCATGACAGACAGGACTGATATGCAACAGCCACATGTCTGGCAGCACGCCTACGGTTTGCAGGGTCCTGTTCATAGAAAGCCGTCACTTCGGCTGCACATGTTACTATATCTGCTAATAAAGGCTGACTGGGAGCCATGTTCCATTGCTAATATAAAAACGTAGACGGCTCCCTATCACCCACCCAACATCAGCAAAAGATGAGCGACTGGTGCCAGGAAATGACTCCTGAAACATGCAGCCTGACAAACTTAATTGTCACGTCTATTTCCTTTTTTTTTCTCCTTTACATGCAGCTGCTTTGTTTGCAAGCACATCCATTCAGTGGCAGCCAGGTCTGAAACAACCGCAACCCGTTTATTGAAAAATGACAAAAAAATGATCTAATTACTTCTGTCATGCATGGCAGAATAAATGGGGGGAAAATGTGTCGGGAAATGGGCTGTAACTTTAAATGACACTGGTGTTCTGTTTTAATGTGCGTGTGACTCGCATGAAAATGTGACGAGTATTCAGTCAAATAGAGTCGTACATGCAAATGAGAAACAATGCTGTCAAAGTGGATCTACTTGATGAAGATTATTACAATCAACACACACAAAAACACATGCAGCCAATTTAAACGATGACAAAGAAGCCAAGGAAGGTAACAATAGAGCCGGAAGCAGAGTCCTCGTCCTTTATCCCTGTTCTACTTTTAACATTTCATCAGCACACACAGGGCATCTCCTCCTCACATGGCTGACCTCCACAACTTCTTCCCTACAGTCTCCAGGCTGCAGGGAGCTGGACAGTCAAGCTATTTCAGGAAGCAGAGGCACAGATAAATCAATTCACTTCCTATTCTTTTCATGTGCTATTTGCATTGCTTCAGCGAGGTGCCGGGTTTCATTTCTCTGTTTTTTCAGCCCCGACTTTGTCTCACCAAGTGGTCAGGAACAATTGTTAAAAGGGTTGATATTTGGTCTGACCTTTTCATACGTTGTTCCAACAGTACGGAGTCTACTTACAGCATAATCAGAACAAGTTCCTGCTTGTGTGAAATGTTTAACATTGTGACAGAATGTGTTAGTGTGTAGTCATGTGAAAACTTAGGAAATCATTATGCATTTCAGTGTTTAAAACCAAGGTTACTGAGATTTATTAAAACGACAAAATTTGCTTTTTTATATTTCCTGCCTTTAAATTGACAAAATCTGCAAAAGAAACTCTTTTGCACAATTTAGTTTTACTAAGATAACATCTTCAACACAATACAATACTGACAGTTTCTATCTTTTAGTTCCAAACTATATTTTGCATTTAAAGGATAATAGTATATAAAGAACGACATTAGTTAGAAGAATAGTATTTACAGAGAAGATTGTTTTTTTTTCCTTTTCTCCTGACTGATACATTTGTAAATTGATTTTTTCCTTTGTAACCTCTCTGCACAGACCAAACACCGGACTATTCCCAAAACACAGACAAGAGAAAAAACTTGTAAAGGAAGCTGCCAAGAAACCAACAGCAACCCTCAGGGAGATAAAGGAAATTCTGAGGAAAAGTCAGAGTATGGCTCCGAGGTAGGAAATCTTTTCCTCTGAAAAATACCAACAGGCTTCGCTCATTTCCTTCAAAACCATTTCAGGAAATGAATGATGTGATAAAACCCAAACGTTCCTCTACGACTATGATTCCAAGTCTGTTTACTTCTCAAAGGAAAACCATAAACACTCCGACATGAAGTGGTGGCAGCATTATGCGGAGGGAATATGACTTCTAACATCAGCCAATTCTGACTTTACATCTTTAGATCCATATTAGAAAGCTTTCTCTGACAGAGTGAGAACTGTTTATCTAATTCAACTAAATTATACTTTCTACAGGAGAAAAATTCAAAGTGTAGAAAATCAAAGTCTCCTGTAGAAGGCTGTGCACTAGAGATGTCTGCATTATGTAAGATTGAAAGAGTTGTTATAGGAGTGGAGTGGGTATTTATCAAGACAAGGTCAGATATGGTGAACAGAAAGACCCCTGCTGAACTCTTAATGGCTTCAAAGGTGGATCAAGGTTTAATATCAGTAAAACCACAAAGATGCTGCCTTTTTACAAGAGAGGACAGACTTTAAATCCATTGCAGGCTTTTCAATAGAAACCTAACTACACCTCCCACACCCCCACAGGAGGTGATTTAGCAATAGGCAAGGCTAGGCAGTTGGCAAGGGCCCAAAGTTCCTGGGTGCCCCATAAAACTCTGTTTACATGTATGGTTAATACAACTATTCCTTATTTTTTGCCCAATAAGGAATAGTTCTCCAGTGCAGATAGATTTGTAACCCCGCCTCCTGCTCTCCTCTATCTTCTCTGCTGTCATGATTTATGCAGTTAGTATTATTAAATCCAAAGGAAAAAATGGAGAACAGACAAGCAGATCATGTCTACAGTGAAAAGAAGGACTGTGTTATTTACTTTTGCCGCCGCCTTTTTGGAAACAGGAAGGAGCAATCAGCTAAGTGAGCTTAGTGCTTGGAAAAAATCTTTCATTCCTTTTGAGACAGCTTGAAAAGTCAGCCGAACACAGAACAGAGGGGAAAAAATTCGTATAAACATATAATGCATGTCTATTCTTTTAAAATTTCTACATCTGTATGATGGGTCTGTCGTATGCATCGTCTTTTCAATTAAGGGGCCCCTGCTTGTCCTTGCCTAGGGCCCCGAATTTCCTAAATCCACCCCTGCCCCCCCCGCAGACGACATTTAGATGTTGGTTTTTAGGCTAAATCTGGTCGGTCCGTCATAGTCTTGATTTAGTTCAGAAACAATTGTTAAAAAAATTTGGATGTATTTAATCGACATTGCAAAAGGAACATTGAAAACCCAGTTTAAAGGTATTTTTAAGGATCTGAAAATTAGGGCTTTTCACCTTTCACATTTAATCCAAACAGTGGAAAAAATCTAAATCTAGATAAGTCAATTTTTCTTAAAACAAGTGCATTTATTCTTGGATCGAGGAAGTAAAAGAGACATTTTGCCAATGGAACAAGACAATTTACACTTAAAATAAGAAAACACAATTGCATTGTCTTATTTCAAGCGCATTTTTATCTAATTATCTTATTTCAAGGGTAAAAATACTCATTCCATTGGCAAACTATCTTATTTACCTGCTCAAATTAAGGCTAAATACTCTTGATTTAAGACATTTTTTACTTATTTCTAGGTTGTTTTTCCAATGAAATGAAAAGGTCATTTGATCATAAATCATGTATTTTCAACCAATTATTGATCGGTGGGATAGGTCTACACTGTAGAAGCTGAAGATATTACCTGACGCCGAACGTAGATTGTAGATTAGAGAACTCCCCAAAGAAAATCTGAACAAGTTCTGATAAATATTTGCTTCCTGCAGTCAAAGAATGAGAGTTCAAATAAAGACAATTGACAATGGCTGACCTCTCTGGTGCTCACACTTAAACCTGGACTGGAAAAAAACTTTCAAAATCATGGCGACTCCTGGGATTACAACATCTACAGGAAGGAAAAAGATTTCCCTCGTACTGTGATGAGCGCCGATCACAAAACATAATACTAAATTAAAAAAGGATTCCATCGATGGCTTAAAAGATTAGTAAACCTTTATAGCAGAGGAAACTAACTGTGAGGATAAACTGCAGACTTTGAGGAAAAACCTCAGCTACCTCTGCAGGAATCAAGTGGCCAATTTATATTTCATAAAATGGGCTCATTTTTAAAACACTCATGATTTATGCAAACTGACATGTGTAGAGTTTCAATAATTCAGGACGGCAGTATAGAACCCTGAGATGTTAGCTCTGCCAATGCAGCAACTTTCTCAATTAAAACTATATTTTGATAAGTTGAATATTGCATCTAATACATAATCCCTGCAAAAGTATTCACACCAGACTTTTTAAATTTACCACATTTTAACAAGAATAATCAACTTTAATGTTTTTGGTTTTATGTGACGGATCATTATGAATTTGTAAATATAAAGTGAAGAAAAAAACCTAATTTTTTTCTAAGATCTGAAAAGTGTGGCATGCTTTTGCATGCAGTCAGCCATTCGCTTAGTGAGAACCATCCTTTTTCTGCAATGGCAGGTGGAAGACTTTCTTTGCATATTGAAGCTTAGTGCTGCAACACAAAAAGTAAATAAAAGCAAATAACTAATTGGAGCAACTTTTCTTTCTTCTTGAAGAACAACCTTCTTGAACTCTGCTGTTGCTCTAATCACACTGCTGTAGTGTTTAATTGCAATCATTTCGGCTAATTCTATTCCACCTACTCTAATATTTCATCCCAACATACTGCTGATTACAAACAAATGCTGTGGGGGTGAGGAAATATCTGCTTTCTGCATGAGTAATGTCAGCTCTGCTGGGTCCTATCGTTGACATTTCAGATTGCCGTGTCTCATTAGCGTGTGCACGTGATCCCGGATGTTCCCTTTATACCTTCGTTTAGCTCTGATGTAAATTCCAAGTTGTTAATCTAGAAACACGGATCGGTTTGGGCTCCTGCGGTTCCCAGTTTAAACGTTGCTCTTCCCCTCTCTCTGCAGGAGGAAGCCCTGCCTAAAGGCTTCATAATGATGCGAGTGAAGCAAACAAATGTTACCGTGCTTATTAAATCGCCCACATGGGTACAACAGGAAATGTCATAGAGTCACATCCCAGCCTGATCCACTGCTGCACTCCCACACAGAGGGTTCAAGCCATTTCAATTTTGTCACCAGCAAACTTAAACGGGAAAGGATGCGACGACTGAACGGCAGCAGGAGGAGGAATCGACTCTCAGAGCAGACAGAGCAGAGATGCTTGTCTAAACAGTTTCACACTTTCTGAATCCCTTCCTTTTCTAAACAATGAGGGGTTGGAGGAGCTGCAGAGGAGGAGGGGTTCTAGGGGGCTGGCTGGCACCCCTTTTAATTCCAGCAAAAGCTGATCCAACAAAAGGCCTCCACCCGGGAGCTGGGATGGAGCAGCAGCCAACCCGGCTGGCTCGAAGCAGGTCGTGAGCAGAAGAATGAGTGTGAGAGAAAGGAAGGGAGAGAAAGAGACAGATTGAGTGAGAGGGGAGGAATAAAGGAAGGAGAGAATGAGAAGAATGAGCTGGGTTTGAAAGGCTGGAAAGCCCCACTGGAAGTTCGCTTCTTGCCAGTCTGCATAGAGGTAAAAGTAAAAACCAAAGAGGAGGAGCAGAGCTGATCAAGAAAACTGGAAAGTTTCTGGGGTTTTCAAATATTTGCGAAGGTGGTTATGGTGCAGAAAGCCAACTAAAACCCCCAGGAGCAGAAAGCAGAAGCTTTCCTCTGGCCATCCTCAGATCCGCCGCATTGTGATTCATGGCTCCACTCCTGTTGCTCATCTAAGTAATCCCTCGTCCTTCTGACACCTGTTTGCAGGAGAATCACAAAGGGATGCCAAGGTGTTAGCCATGATATGGTTTATTTCCAAGACTCTGATGTGGAATTTGCTTACGATCCCAATCCTTCAAAAAGATGAACTAAAAAGGAGGGAAGGAAAATTTGCTGACCAACTATAGACTGATTCTTAGCGACTTCTGGTGGGTGAAGTGATGGATTAAAAGCTGCTTTGTGGGTATTCAGCGAGCTTCAGCCAGACAGAACACAAAATCCTAACCCTGATTCCAACAGACCACACAGGGGGGAAAAAAGAACCTACGGCACGCGCCAGTGCAAGAAAAGAATCAGGAAATCTGTACCCGACAGCAGCAGCAACTCTGACCACCAGGAAGAAACATCCAAATACAACTATCTTTGTCTGCAAAACCTGCAAACATAAATATCTGAAATATGGGCACCTGGTAAGGCTGCAGATCGGGAAAAACTCATAGATTTCCAAATCTAAATCTAGATAAGTCATTTTTTCTTAAAATAAGTGCATTTGTTCTTGAATTGAGGAGGTAAAAGAGACATTTTGCCAATGGAACAAGAAATTTTACACTTAAAATAAGAAAACAATTGCATTGTTTTATTTCAAGTGCATATTATCTAATTATCTTATTTTAAGAGTAAAATTACTCACTCTATTGGCAAACTATCTCATTTATCTGGTCAAATTAAGGGTGAATGCACTTAATTTAAGAAATTTTAACTTATTTCTAGATCATTTTTGCAGTGTGAGGAACATTATGATGGTTCAGGCTAGGGGGGTAAGATGGGAGTGGAGGATAGGTGCCAATAGTAAATTTCCAAGATCCTCATTTATTCTTTTTTCATTATTCTTGTGTGCAACAGCATAAAAAATGAAAATATCTGATTTGTTCATTCCTGTATTCTTGTTTTCCACTGAAACAAAAAAGAAACAACAAGAAGAAAAGCTGCAATCCAAAGCTACGAAGATCTGCAAGAAGTCATTACCAGTTTAATATTAAAGTCCCCACAAAAACCAAAATTAAGCTGATGCAAACACAAAAACACACAATTAATGTTTGGCAATTAATGTGCAAAAAAGGCTGTCATTATAGGGGAAAAAAATATATTATTCCTCAAACCAAAAGTCTGATTCAGAGCTGCAAAGATGTAGGCAGAGGAATAATATTTAGCCTTTTAAGCTCTTATAGCTAACAGCTAAGCAAGGTACAGGAATGCTAAAACATTTTTCCAAAGTGAAATAATATTTTTAAATAAGGTTAGGGTACATTTTGAATTCCACCTTTTTTCCCCATGTCCTTATTTCAAATAGAAAAAAAAAAGTTAATAATGATCAATATTTAACGCTTTTATTTTGGTAAATTTTTCAGCCATAATGCTAATGGACAGTGTTAACCCTTTTATTTAAATTTTAGAAAGTTTGAGAGACATACATTCATCTAGCTGTATGAAGTACAGGGTGAGAGTGCTGCCCCTCCCCCACATGTTGCTGTACAGAGCTACTCTGCTCTGTAAGGAACTCAAACAATCCAGATCTGGACGTAGAAATATTTCCCAAACATTGAAAACAGAGTAAAGGTGCATAAAGCGGCGCTAACCATCACTCCTACTGAGGTATCCGTTACAAATCTACAGTTGGTCGACTGCAAGCTGCTCATCCAGCTGCTTTACCTTGATGTAAGAGAAGGAAAAAATCTCCTCCTTTTACATCAACATCTCAGACAGAACTTTTACAACTTTCATCTCAATCTTTCTGAAACTTCAGAGCTAAACATGACAAGTATGAAATCATAATTAATTTTTTTTGTCATAAATTCTTCAAATTGCAATATTTTAGCCTGTAGGTTTTCTTCGAACAGCTAATTAGCTCGACCATTATGCAGTGAAGATTAGCCTAAGCAACAACCAGGCTGCTCACAGATGCGTCTCACAAAGCCTTGCTTGGATATAAATTTTAATTACAGCAATAAAAAGGTCTATAAATCCATCAAATTAGCTATAAATCCATCTCATCTTCTGGATGTTGTTCAGGCAACAGTTCTGAGATTGTCCTCTCCCTGCAACATGTTCAACTCTTCTATTACATGCATTTGTAGAAAGATGAAAAATAGATCAGAAATGTTAATGAGTCTTTTTTACATGTTTAAGTCAGGTCTCAGGTTTCTTATGAATGAAATTAGCAATTCTTTCATCAGATTCATGTCCTCTAAAGCTGCTGACACAGACTTGCTGTAAGCTATAAATTCAGATCACGCACAATAGTTCAGAAGACCTGTTGTAAGACATCTGCTATGAAGGTTTCCTTGTTAAGGATTGTCAAACTCTGTGCATTGTGCAGGGGGAGTTCAGCTTCATTATAATTAACCATTCAGAGCCATTAATATGAGTTTATGTGAAAACAGAAAATACCTTTTAATGAGTGAAGAGTAAAAGCTACACTGCAAAAAAATTTAATCTTAATAAGTCATTTTTTCGTAAGTGAGACACTTTGCCAATGGAACAAGACAATTTACATTTATAATAAGAGAAAACAATTGCATTGTCTTATTTCAAGGGCATTTTATCTAATTATCTTATTTTAAGAGTAAAAATACTCGTTCCATTGGCAAATCCTCTTAATTACTTACTCAGATTAAGGGTAAATACACTTAATTTAAGATACCTTTACTTATTTCTAGGCTGTTTTTACAGTGTATTAATACTTAAAACAAGAATTCAAAAAGATTCACTCCTTAAGCAAAAACTGTATTAAAAACTAAAGATCGATATAAGTAGATTTTTTTAAATATAGATTAATCTCACTGTAATCTAGGAATTCATGTAGATTAATCTAGTTTATTTGAATTCTGACAAAAAAATATTCATATGTGTGCTACCTAAATAATAACTAATACTTTGAACAGAAACCTGTTCAATACATTTTCCCTGAAGCAAAGCCGCCATCATCATTTCTTCTTCTTCTTTGCTATTATGGCGGATCACAAGCAACGTTAAGGTGCATACCACCACCTACTGTACATGAGTGTGTAGCAACATTACTTTACATCCACCCGCCATCTTTAGAACTGCATCCATGTTTTAAAATGTTCTCTGACGAAGGCGGAGTTTCAGGATCAGACATCATTAATGATCTCATTTCTAAGATGGCCCTGAAGTGCAAACTGCAACTACAAATCTAAAAGCGCAACTACATTAAGGAAATCGCAACTACATAAAGCAAAGCGCAACTACATTAAGAAAACATGAGACATTGCTGATTGGACGACGGCGCCGTTTGACCCTTGCGTCGTCTGAACAGGGAGTCTTCAGTGTACGCAAACTAACTGAAATTTCGTGATTAGTCTTGAGCATATCCAGTATCACCTCGTACGTATGTCCTGATTCTAAATATTCCTGGATAACGGCAGCTATGTTTGGGGCGCCGACAATATCCATGTTTTCAAAAGCCGCAGCAGGCAGAATGACTTCCGGTTCAAGGGTCAAACGGCGCCTTCGTCCAATCAGCGATGTCTTATATTTCCCACTGGTACCTACCTTTTCCGGTAGGTTAATGTAATTGTGTTTGCCTTAATGTAGTTGCGCTTTGCTTCATGTAGTTGCGATTTCCTTAATGTAGTTGCGCTTTTAGATTTGTAGGTGCAGTTTGCACTTCAGGGCCACCGTACATTTCATATAAAGTTCATCAACAAACATCCTTCTTTGCCACAATTCTTCACCAAAATCCACAACGTAGCTTTCTTTAGTGATCTGCACTTTCATTAAGAAACTCAATCAGTTGATTTTACTCACGGTCAGCTGTTTGCTTTCCTTTTCATCTGAGTGACCGGCTGGATCCCCCCATCCTTGCACTTTTCTTCAAGTCATCAGTGAAGTTTTTCTACTTGTTACGGCCACTCTTGCAACCTAATAAGTTCCCAAAAATCAAGCTTTTGGCTTTTCAAGTCACTTAAAAATAAAAGTAATTCAGGGCAGAAGGTGTTTTCCTTACTTATTAAAATAACAGAAATAATCTCTAAGTTGAGTTACAAAAAATGGAAATATAAACGTTAGTTGGTGGCAGAAAAAATCTGTTTCACTCCTCACTCCTTCACCAAACAATCAGATCCACCACAGCAGCTGCTTCTACTTGTTAATCACAGCAGGAGGAGGCCTGACAAGGTGGAGGGTCAAATAAGATAAATAAATAAATGACAATATATCTACCATTCACATAACCTTAGATCTGTAACATTAATAATTTAGCAAAACAGCAGTTAATCTAACTCTCAAGAGGCTCCAACAGCACGTCACATTCAGTGTGGTAATTTCAAAGTACGGTCATCATTAGCATAGATCCAGATCCCAACCCAACTGTAAGAATAGATATTCTAAGTTTTTTTTAATCGCCTGATAAATATTAGTGGTCGTTAACGACCAAAACATAACTAGACACTGAAACTGAGCCTTTACACTTCAGTTGTAGATAGAAGACACCGCAATATTCCAGAGTATTCATAAAGTACTTGAACCATGCTTCCAGAACCATAGATCTACATTCAATACCTTGTTTTTACTTCTTGTTACATGAAATTAGGGCAGTTTAAGAGTTCAGGACTAGAACTTAAGGCAGAGTCAAGTCTTTAAGGCAAGAGTCAAAGTCTGAGTAGCTTTGACTCTATTTTTGCAACCTAAACCCAACTATTTCTTACGATTACCTGAAATTAAGGAAGATGCATATTTAACATTGCATAAATTGAAACACAGCAAAAATGATGAGCAGATAGAGGAGTCATTCATTACGTTTATATTTAAAGCACCTTTCATAATCATAAGGTTTGATAAAACAGAACTTAAAGGAAATTTAAGTTAGAAATGTATGTAACGAAGTAAGAATCACTAGCCATCATGAAACAACAGAAATAGAAAGAACCACATGCAGAGACGCTTTGGAGGAAATCTTCAAACGGATGAAAACCAACATGGAGCAGTACTGGAATGCATCATATACATGAATATGGAAAAACAACAACAGTGCAATGCAAAGCGGACCATGAGTCATTAATGACTCTCGATAATCAGGCCGTGGCGCTCTAAGGGCGATAATCATCGGCCGCCTGCTCTCCAAGTGATAAGCTAATCAGCCGTTCGTCTCCAGCGAGCCGACAAGGGGACTCATCATCGTTGACATTTCAGAGCAGGATCGAGCCCAAAGAGCCGAGCCTCTGAGGAGAGGGGGCACCTGAAGTGACTTAATTATCGCTGCTGCAGAAGGAGATCCACTCAACCCTGGTTTACCCTTTTTTACTCAAGGTTAACCTGATTTTTTTTTCCAACATTATTGCTCCTCTGCTGCATTTGACATCTGTTGCAAGGAGGGGTGAGTCCGGAAGACACAAAGGACACCTTTAGTTTCATTTGCATACATACGGTTTGAATTAAGGTGTTTTAAAACCATATATAGAGAGCTTTGATCCCAAACATAAAGCAAGGCCCTTTTAGTGAGACTTATTATACCATCAGAACCTCAGCCTGAAGGAGACAATGTTTGGCTGAAAATGGTTTTCTTATGGCAGGATAAACTGGGAAATAGCAGCGTTTGCATTCACCTTCAGCTCCTCTGAAGGAGGGTGCTGAAATATGAGCGTGGAGGCTGTTCTTTTTTGTTTTTTTTTACCTCCACTTACATGACAGTTGTGTTGTTGCATGCTCAAATTAAATCCTAAGCTTTGGGGGGTGCTGGCATTAGAGTCTGAGAGTTCTCCAGCCAATGGATCAGCTGAATGGCTGTCATCTTTTCCCCAACCTGTGCAGCCAGGCCTTCAGGAGAAACATGGCTGGGCTCCTGAGCATCGCAGCCATCTCTCATGTTTACAAAAACAAACAGGAGGAGAAAGAGTGGATGCACAGCTAATTCCCCCCATCGAGGTCAAGTCTTCAGCCGCAAAAGACAAATGTTGATTGGCGCTGCTCATGCAACAGATGCTCCTGCTAAATGCAGAGCGGGGGCTCAGCAGCTTGCAGCCCCGAAATATCCTACCCCACCATCCGCTTTGATCTCTGAGGCACGTCTCCGAGGAGCGTTAACGTGAGAGATGACACATCTCCCCAACTCCAATATGACCCATCTTCTGTTTCCCCAGTGACAATTTGGGGACAGCTCTGACACATGATGCCAGTTACATCCAGGTGGAAACAACAGTCGGGACAGATTTCTGCTGACAGCGAACAGGAAAGCAGATTCTTATGCCAATATATACAGCCTGACTGGCTGCTGTTGGAAACGCTGCAGCTGGCGTCTCAAAGTGGAGGAAACAGTGCAAATCTAAGTAGTTTCGGTCCAGATGCTCTAATCAGTGTTTAATAGTGAAAACAGATTTGTAGTTTTTCTTTCAGAGAAAAGAACACATGCAAACTCATTTGCGTAAACGGCTTAAATTCATCATTTGACAATGTAGTAAAACTGCACAGCAGGTTCTGAGATAGAAGCATAGGAAATTACATCATATGAAGACTTTCCTATTTATCCATCCAAGCATATATCCGACCGTTACCATGATCGCATACTCAGCTAACAGGAAACGTTATACTGATGATGCATCTACAAATATTTAAGCATTTAACCAGCTGAAGAAAATAGCACAAAATGCTAATTTTAAGGGATTAATAACCAGATGTCAATGCTTTATATACAACTCTTACATGTTCTTCAAAAAATCCTAAAGTGGTCCTAATGATTGTCTATAAACCTTTTTTTTTTCAGGAAGCATGTCTCGTATCAGCATCAGGCTTTACATCGGTGCGCAGATTTACTGCCCCTCTTGGAAAGTTATGGGAAAATGTATGTTTTATTGCAGGAGTAGAATCTCTTACATTTTAGTTAATCGTTTCATCATCTATGTGCTCTGATAGTCGTGGTATTGATTGATTTTGTGTCCTGTTAATTTGAAAATGTTTTAGATCATTATGCTGAAAGACCCAGGCTGACAGATGCTTATCATCTGGTTTCTGCTTCTCTCTTTGGAGGAAAACCAGGCCCACAGCATCACAGATCCCACACCGTACTAACCTGACTCCGCCAGATGGATTTGCTCCGCATATCCATCTGGAAACATTCCGTTGCAGTAATTTTGAGATTGGCTGATTGGCCTATGTTGGTGATAGACGGGCCAAATAAACCAATCAGATCAACGAAGCATATGACGTACTAACAGAGCGACGACGAAAACACAACCACAAGTCAGGCTACTCTTGCTGAAACCAGTCGGGAGAAGAGCAAAAACATCTTTTCCTCTGAGAAAAGCCTCCAGGGCAGTGTTTTGCTCTTCTTTCAGTGAAGAAATACTCTGTAATTCCGATAAAACTTGCTCGATAGCCACGCTAACGCTAGTTTCATCGGCTGAAGCCGCCATGTTCTTTAGACTGAACTGTCGCGCTTCTCGTTGCGTCACACCTCAACCCGCCTCAAAGCCAACGCTGATTGGACGTTCATTTGGTGAACGGCTCCAAATTTTCTTTAACGGAGAGTCTCCAGACTGATCTGGAGTGAAATCTTGAAAGCTGGCAAGATCAGGATGGTCTCACGAGGCTACCACCGTACACTAGTCATTTTTCTACATATGACAGCACACCCACATAGGTTGTTTTTTGCCTAATCTTAGCTCCATCTAACTAAAACTGTGACTCCTAGATGATAAGCAAACCATGAGACTCAGGGATCCAAAGACCTCACTGCAGTCCACCTGATTTTCCCCTTTTTGATCATTTGTTTAGTAAAAATGTCCAAAAACAAAAAAATCTAAATATTTTACAATCACTCAAAGGTTTGCAGAGTCTATCAGATTTACTAACATCTGTAAAGCTATATGCATGATTTCAAAGGGCTAAGATTTCATGCAGCCTATCAATAATCTATAAAGGTCGTTCATGCAGGAACCCTGACATCCTGATGTATTGGAGAAGCACATTATGGACTTGAAGGCTCCTTTGACTGATTTTGCCTGGTAACAGTGGAGTTTACTGAAATCAAATCCGTCTGATAGAATCAGTCAATGTTGATCCACCTTCTATGCAGCTGCTGGTGAACGCGTGTAAATGAGAAGCAAGTTCATTTTAACGATCCAATCTATTTATCTGCATCAATGTTTGTTTCATTCTGATGAAAGATTCATACTGAGTTTGCTGCATTTCAGAGAAGACTGGACATTTCTTCCATCCAGCATCACGCACTTTCAGCAATTCACCCGTTATTTACTGAGGCAGTTTCTGCAAAAGGCTTTTTACGACTGCTTTTATTTTTTATTTTTTGGTGGGGCCATTCAAGGCGCAGGGGCCAATAATTAGCGCCCTGTCTTCACCCTGTTGCTCTGCAGAATCGGAGCTGATTTCCAGCCTTTTTCTAATAAAATAATCAGCAGATGTCCTGTATGACCGCGCACGCCCCTCCCTATGCAGGTAAACACAGACTGCAGGTCAGCCGTGCGCCGTGGGGTTTGTAAAGGCTCAGAGAGGATTAGGTTTAGTCACCTGCCGACGGAAGCAGTGAGGAATTAGGACAGAAATCCCACCACACCGCGCAGGTCAAGAACTAAACTGAAACTCAGCAGCGATCCGGTGGAAGGAGAAGCAAGACCATAAACTTTTACAGCATCTAACAGTCAGACAGCAGAGGGACGTGACAGTGAACCTGAGTGGAGCAGAGAGGCTGGAAAGCCCGGAGATCTGCCCCGATCCGGGGCGCGCAGGAGAGGAGTGACCCTCCGCTGATCCAAAGCTCGGTTCGGTTCTGCTTACCTTGAGCAGCCAGGATGATCACCGCTGTCACCATCCAGGCGTTCCCCCCTGGAGAGCCCCGGCAGCGCGCTGCGTAATCTCTCGCCATTCTTCTGCGCTGAAGACCAGCTGGAGGTAAATATCCAGAACAGCGAAGTGCGCAAAGATCGGACTCCAAAATGATTCCTCCTGCAAGCCGCTGACTAACTTACAGCTCAGTTCAGATCGTCTGCTTTCAAATCATCCAACTTCTCTGTTTCTCTTCAGCGCGTCCTCCTGCTCCTCCTCAAGCCCGGACCGAGCGCAGATCCTCTGGGTTGGTAATGACGGGAAGGAAGGAGTCCAAGCCCTCCCCCGTGTGGCCCCGGCCGCAGTGCGCACAGGTAGCCCGCGGCTGGTGCGCGTCTCACGGTTAGTGTTGAGAACAGCAAGCGGAGAACAAAGTGAGGACGGAGTGTGAGTAGCAGGAGCTCCGTGGGTTTGATGCACAAAGCAGAGAGGGAAACATCCGAGTGATGTCAGCAGAGCGTCACCAAGAGGACTTCAGCCGAAAAGCGGAGAGCTCCTCAGATAGAGAGAGAGGAAAGGAGAGGAGAGGCTGCAGGAACATGTCTGGGTGCTCTGAGGTGCGCCCAGGTAGAAGCTGCTCTTCTCATAATTACACTAAAAAATGTGTCTCTGATAACATCAGCCAAAGAGCAAGATATGGCAGACATCACTCTGGATTTATCTGCTTTGTTTTTTTCAGCTTAAAAGATTTTTGTTTGGAGATTTATACTAGAATATTCCCCCTTCACAAAAGAAGGTCAACAAGATATTTTCCATTTTAGTTGCTTTTCAAAGAGCTTAATTTTCCAGATTATCCAAGTGAAAAAAAGATAAAAAAAAACGCAACAGTGCTGGAAAATAGTTTGTTAATGCTGAGAACAAAAACGATTTCCTGATACAACTCTGTTACATGTATGGTTAATACAACTATTCCTTATTTGTGCACATTAGTTATGTTTTTGACACAAATTCTTTCACTAAAATGCTTATAATATTAAGTGTGTCTCAGCCCCAGACCCCCCCCCCCCCCCCCCCCTTTAGTGTCCACCCCATTGGATGAGTACCTTTAATTCACATGTTTAGAAAGGTCCAAACTGACAGCACATATGAAAACAAACGGTGCAAAGACCAGTGTTGCCAACGTAGCACTTTTGTCGCTATATTTACTGACTTTTCAGACCCCTATAACACTTTTATTTTTTGTTAAAAAGCACCTGGTGCCAAATCTAGTGATTTTTTTCTGCTACTGGAGACTTTGGAGACAACATCTTAAAGGAATAGTACACCCAAAACATGATTAGCCTTCATTTTCTACTCACCCCCATGCTGAACAACACTCTGGAGTACTTTTTTGATATCTCAAATGCATCTGGAGATCTGGGAGGCTTCTTGCTGTCTGCTGACATTCAAATAATGGAGGTCTATGGTGCCCGAGGCAGAAAGGTCCATAAAAGTCCACAAAAAACGTGTCAATATTCCTCCATACTGCTCATCCAATATATTCCAAGTGTCCTGAGTGGGTAGCATCCATAATTTACTCGAAACGAAGTCATTTAGAATGTTTTTAGAGCATAAACAGTAGTGTATAGGATTTCCTGAAAGCGCGCGCCTGCGAGTTCACGACGCTACGGAAACCGTGGCAGACCAAACCAGATGAAAGTGCGCATTCAGCTCGGCAGAGAACTCATGCTCCTCAACACTGAAGTCCTCAGACATTTTTCTTTCGTTGTTTCTTTCTTTGCACAGGTAAACAGCACATTTCTTCTTCTACGCTTGCATTATCGGCAGAGCAGACGCTGAATGTACACTTTCATCTGGTTTGGTCTTTCGCAGTTTCCGTAGGCTCGGGAACTCGCAGGCGCGCGCTTTTAGGAAATCCTATACACTACTGTTTATGCTCTAAAAACATTCTAAATGACTTTGTTTCAAGTAAATTATGGACGCTACCCACTCAGGACACTTGGAATACATTGGACGAGCAGTATGGAGGAATATTGACACGTTTTTTGTGGACTTTTATGGACCTTTCTGCCTCGGGCGCCGTAGACCTCCATTATTTGAATGTCAGCAGACAGCAAGAAGCCTCCCAGATCTCCAGATGCAATTGAGATATCAAAAAAGTACTCCAGGGTGTTGTTCAGCATGGGGGTGAGTAGAAAATTAAGGCTAATCATGTTTTGGGTGTACTATTCCTTTAAAGCAGCGATCTCTGCTCTCCAGAACAAGTAGATTGGTAACCCCGCCTCCTGCTCTCCTCTATCTTGTCTGCTGTCATGATTCATGCAGCTATTATTTCATCAATTGAAAAATGGAGAACAGATAAGCAGATCATGGTTTTTCTACAGTGAAAGAAGGACTGTTTTTTTTTTTACTTTTGCCATTTTGGAAACACAGGAAGGAGCAATCAGCTAAGTGAGCTTAGTGCTTGGAAAAATCTTTCATTCCTTTTGAGACAACATGAAAAGTACAAAACATAGAGAGGAAAACAACAAGAAAAGGGACAAGAATGTTGTATGTCTATTCTATTAAAATGTCAGTATCTCTGTAATGGGTCTGTTTTATGTATTTTCTTCTCAGGTCAGAGGGCCGCCTTGCCTGTCTTTGCCTCAGGCCCCAAATTTCCTAAACCCACCCCTGTTGAGGGGAATAAAGAATCAATCTGACTCAGTAAAACTGAAAATCTGTATCCACCCTGAAAAGCCTTTAGGTACATATCCAGTTCTTTGGGGTCAAACTGCAGCTGACATGGCTGAAAGGTTTAGCAGCTTAAAAAAATAACTTAATCCTTTTTACTCTGAAACCAATCGCAGAGCTTCTACATAAGGGTATGCATGGGTCCATTTTCACCAGCACTGAGGTCGGTGCAGTTTTACACATCTGGAAGAAAAAAATGTCAACTTTAAAATGATTAACTGCTGTTTAAATTTAAATGAACTGGTTGTAATGTTATTTAAGCAGTGTTGCTTTTAATTAACATTAAAACAAAATTTGATTGCCCCTTTTCATCCACAAAGCTTACCGTCTTACAAAGAGTCTAAAATAATTTTGTTTCCAGGTTTAATTCTTCTTTTGAATAACTTGACATGTTTTTTCTTTTGTTTTTCCACTGCCAGGCTCGCCGAAAAACGATTTTAATTCCATAAAATCCAAACTGCTGAAGACCAAAATAACTGCTTCAATTTTATTTTTCACTGGATGTAATTGGGCTCTTTGCAGGGGTTACCCTTAATGAAGGCCACCGCTATTCAGTGGAACCAGAGGGAGAGCGTCCCTCTTAGTTGAGCTTTATGAGAAACACTGAAAGTTTCCTAAAGAGATGCTTTGATGTTAAAAGGAAACCTTGGCAAAGCCGTCTAAACACAGATAAACACTTCTGCTTTCAGATTAAGACAATGAGCCTGTTTAAAAATAGGATAACAGGATATAAATGGACTAATTAGTCATAAACTCAAGTGTTATCCAGCCCAGATCCAATGAAATGGGCCAGATAAATTACTTTTTTCCTTCTAATGTCAGGAGACAATGATAACATACTTACTTCTGTTTATTTTCAAAGCCCCAGCAGACAAGTGAGGCCCGTTATAAAGCATCCTCTCATGTGAGAGATGAGTTCTTATTTAGCCTTCAAAGACCATAATGATCCTTCTCAGAAGATTTCAGCCTCTTTCCAGGAACTCTTCCTACTTTTGGCACAAACACAGTGATAGAATTCAAATAACAATAACTATTCATTCAAACAAAGAAAATAACTGAAGCGGGAGATAAATTATACATTTATTGGAAATAAAGTAAAGGAAATATATTCATGATGGCAGAAATAGTCTTTATTCTTAACCTTTAAGACACAGCTCCTACAGTGAGGTACGATGGTGGCAACATCATCCTGAGGGGACGCTTTTCCTCATTAGGTATTGATTCATTGAGCTGGACGACCCATAAGGAAAACTGCTTAGAGGTGGCAAGACTTATGACTCCGAGACGTTTCATCTTCCAGCAGAAAAACAAACTTTAACATACAGAGAGTAACTTTGGAATGCCTTCAATTTAAAGTATATTTATATGTTAGAATGGCCCAGTAAAGATCCAGGCCTGTTGAATAAAGAATCGGTTGTAAGATTTTT
The DNA here is from genome assembly GCF_016077235.1 of Cyprinodon tularosa. NCBI lineage: Eukaryota > Metazoa > Chordata > Actinopteri > Cyprinodontiformes > Cyprinodontidae > Cyprinodon > Cyprinodon tularosa. Next base: position 3,005,902 of record NW_024039229.1, on the reverse strand, counting down.
AAACTGGCGTTAAGAAATACTGGCTATCCACTAACTAAGCTGGAGAGAAATTTTGGAAGTTTCCAAACAAAAATGTCCTCCAGTTGTGCAAAGACCAGCAGCTGTAACTGCAGAAAAATGTCGTTAACCTGCAAGCTCTGAAATTGAATGCAGAGACAATCTTTCAAGGTTGTTATCGGTTGTAGTTTTAACATGGAAAACTGCAACGAATGAAGGCATCTACAATTTAACAATGAAACAGTTCTGACCATCTGTCTCCCTGTGTGGTGTGGAAGCTGCAACACCGCAGACTAGAAGAAGGTGAGGAGAGTAGTGAGGACTGCAGAGAGGATCATGGGGGCTCCTCTTCCCTCCATTAAAGACATTTAATTCCAGCGCTGCGTGTCCTGAGTCCGTAACATTATAAATGACCCCTCACACCCCACCATGGACTCTTCTCCCTGCTCTGGGAAGAGGCTTCAAAGCATCCGATGCAGGTCCAGCAGATCCTGCAACAGCATCTTTCCATCAGACTGTTGAATGTTAAATAAAACAAAAAAAAAAGCGCTGAATGTATGAAAAACTGCAAATCAAATCTCTGTCTTATGTTTACATTTGATCACCATGTTAACATTTTATCACTGCTGCACTTTAAGAAATGGAAATGTCTTGAGAGCTGTACTGGACAAAATTTTGTGTGTAAAAAATGACAATAAAGTTTGTCTAAGTCTAAGAAACAGGATCCAACTCCTCAGCGTATGTTTTCACAATATTTTTAAAAGATTTTTTAGTAGAATGGAACTGAAACATCATCAGAAAAAAGGTGAAATATTATTTTTTTTAAGTGTTCTAGTGGTTCATGATACATCTGACATAAAGCCTTCAGACAGTGTGTGAGCAGAGGAGGGTTTGAATCTGTAGATGGATGGGACCTTTTGTTTCCGCCATAGGAAGTGAAGCCGAGACGCTTCGTAAAGACAGAAATATTCCAAACGCACAGAGGTTGGAAATAAACAAACTGAAATCCTCCTGCTGTCTGTTTAAAACGATAAGAAAACCTATTTGAAGAAGACAGCAGCACTTTTCATGTCGGTCTTAAAATAAGTTAAAGGAGATTAGCTGAGAACTATATTTTCTTCACAAATTGTGAAGATGAGGCTGAATTTCATGGTTTAGTCTCTAAACAGAAGAAAATGTTCATCTGCACAATCAAAGTGAGAAACTGTGGTAGTTTTTAAATGTTGGCAGATAAACAAAAATCATTTCCAAAGTATTCATACCCTGCTTCCACAGTTTGTTCCAATACAAACGTCTATTCACTTCTCTGGGGTTTATGAGATTGACAAGCACGGGGTGATTGGGGCTGAAATTTGGATTCAACCCCATCCTAACCTGCTGATTGTAGCAGAACCATTGCTCTGACAGCTGCCTCTCTAGTTTAAAACAACCCTGTGGTGTAAACTTGTTTTAGTCTTTTGTTTATAGGATGTCTTTCGTTCCATCTTTATTCACACCTAATAGTGCAATCTGGGAGTAAATCAAGGCCGGTTATCACAGAATATTAAGTCAAGAAAGTATAAAAAAAGGTGCAAAACCTTCTACCTCCCATCATTAAACAGGACAACATAAAGCTTAAACCATAACCAGAGACGATTGCTATTCAGTGATGGGCAAAGAAGGGTGCACTTGAGTGAAAGTATTGATACTTATAGTCAGTTAAAGTATTAAATAATCACTTTTTAAAGTACTTATGTATTCAAAAATACAAATAAAATTTTCTAATATAAGCACTTTTTTATATATTTTTCAGAGTAATTTTAAAGAACCTTGTAACTTTCAGATGAATTGATGTGTAGAACCACCTGCTATAAATCTACACTACCTGGAAAGAACTTCAGCATAAACATACCACAAAAGTAAGGAGAGCTATTTTTACTTTTAGACTGTATACAAAATGAAATTTTGTTTTGTACAGCTTTAAGACAGTACATTTGCAGCCACTTTGCAGTGAAATGAAAATTTCCATTTCATAAAATGCAGCAGCGATCAAATGTAAACGGTATGGGAGAAAAAAAACTTGGTGCAAAATGCATTGATATGGAAGTTCAGAGCATTGCAGAGACAAAAATATGATAATTAAAAACAAACCAAAGACAAAACAGGAGATTCTTGATTCTCCTCACACTTTCAATATTTAAACTATTACTAAAGAGACATCAAAGTCTGATTTGAGAACTCTTCCTACTGAACTACTTGGCCACATGGCAACAACTAACGCCTACAAAAACAAAACAGCTACAAAAGCTACAAAAATAATATTTGCCCTGAGTTTCTCACATTTGTGGAACGTCATGCAAATCTCTAAAACAGTGGAGTCGAAATTCATTCCAAAGGGCTGCTATCTGCCAGGTTTGCATTTCAAGACAGAAAAAACAGCAACAGCGGATTACAAACCTAGCTGAGCCAAAAGTAACAAGAAACTAGCAACTTCCTAGAAATGTAGTGGAGAAGAAAGTTACCCCCCAAAAACACTACTCATGCAAAGTAAAGGTATTCGATAAAGTACAGCAATCAAGTAAATGTACATTGCTACTTTCTACCACTGATGTTATCCCATGGAATCACTGTAGGATACACTAAAGATCATGTCCAGAAGAAACCAATAAGGAACAAAGATCACATCCTGCAGTTCCAAAATAGGACCCACTTGTCTTCATGACTTAGGAACATGTCCTTCAGCTTCACAGGCAGGATTAGCCTTCTTTAGATTAAATATGCATAAGTGACCTGGACAACTAAACTCCCATGGTCCTACTTTTCAGTTTGAGTCTAGATTGGATCAATACTGTGTCGTACAAACGCCCCAGTCCAGTACTTCTCAGTCCTGGTGCTCAGGGCCTGCTGTCCTCCATGTTTAAATTGCATTTCTGCTCAATTACACCTGATTTAATACCTGCATTTGTTCCTCAGTGTGCTAATGCAGTGTAAAAGAGCTCTTTATTCAGGGAGACATTGCAGGACAGCGTGTCCTGATGGTTGAGGTTGAAAAGTTTGAACCATCTGTAGTTAAAATATTTTTTAAAGTACAGCCCTAAATTATCCGGATCACAGCATCCTGATGCAGTACTCATCCATCTTTGACGCCCTGCTGCTGAGCAGCTTTCTAACTACCTCAGTGACCTTTGCCACAGTGATGGACACCTCAGACTGCCTCCCCTGCAGAGGAGATGGAGAACGGATCAAGGAGAACCTTCTTCTGCCAGAGAATGTCCTCAGTCCCAGACAGCAGTTCACGTCTGACCCAAACACCCTCTGGGATGTTTCACCATCTTTCCTTTTTGGGTCGGTTTTAATTACTTTAAGACCAGCTTCCCTCCTCACAGATGGAGACTCATCAGTCCAGGTGAGTTTGATCCATTCTGATGGCATGACTTCTAGTTACGTTCTTCCAGCTTTTGTGAAAATCTGGAAGATCAAAACAACCAAAAACCAGTTAATCATCAAATGGCATTTATAATATAACATTTAAATTGAAACATTGAATCAGATTGACTCTTTAATGAAACTCTTTGATGAATCACATCATTGCCAGTATATTAAAGGTATACTATGCACCGGTGTTGATTTTCCAGCGAGGCTCCCCCCAGAGGGCGAAAGTAAAAGTGCACTGTCGTAAATATGCTCAGCTGTTCAAGCCAGACATGGTTGTTTTGAGCTTAGCAGACAGGCGAACGCAACGAATCAACATGTCTACTGCGGTAAGTGACTATTTTGTTCCAATTTTCGAGTTTGAAAATTTTGCATGTTTTCATACATTATTTGTTATGCATGTGTCTAAATAACAAAGATTGTAGTTAGCCAAGTTGGAGTTTCCCATACATTTATCCGACTGTCGGATGACATGGGCTTTCGCTGTTTTCTCGCTGGTTCCGCCATGATAACTGCACAAATATGACCACTGCGCTAGCAACGAGCATGCCTTTCACTGGGGGCGCGTAGCAGTTCTCGCCGTAAAGCAAGACCGACTCTCGCGATGCACGAGACTTCTGAGCCTGTGGGTGCGGGCCGAGGGCTCCTGCAACTGCAAGTACGGTAATTCCCCTACAGACCACCAGGGCGGCCGAGAAAACCTTTGTTCGACCTGAAATGACTCATTTAATCATCCAAAACGTTATGGAACACATTAATTAACTGAAAAATGTTGCATAGTATACCTTTAAATCTTTTATCCCAATATTATTGAAACAGTTCCTAGCTTGTCCATCATCTGCTGCTGCAGGTCGCATAAAGTTAAACAGAACATCACCTGCAGGATATGTTAAAGGATGTGTGATTAAACTGCTAATGCTTCGTTTTCACTTTGGTGTTATATATGAGGTGAGGTCATAGAAAAAAACCTGGCTGGTACAATCCATGCTTTAAGAAATAACTGGTTTATTTTGTAGCAGGAAGCATCTGTTCAGGAGTTAACTGTTCTATGTTCTGCTGTAACATCAATTTCCCCTTTTAGGGTAACAGAGCCACCTTGGAACCTTAGAGCACGTATTTGCCACAAAACAGAGACACCCATCCTGAGTGTTAATGGTGGAAGAACATTCTGCTGCAGGAAAGAGGACAGCAGCAAACCATTTGTCACCCGGCTAGCAGAGCTGCACATCAGGTAGATGGAGTCTTTGCCCCATTTTAAACGGTGTGTTCACCATCACACAGAGCAGATGGATCACTCACACGTCCACCATGTGGCACACCCACAGAGTTGTTTTAACTGCTTGTATAAAAATATTCTCCTAAATTATTAATAAAGTCAGGGAAATCTGTGAAGTGTGATAAAATCCAGATTGAGCTTTCATCAGCAGAAATTCTGTTTACTGATGATGCCGTTAACCGTTAAAGACATCAAATTATTCTGACTTTGCCCTCCATCAAGGACAATAAACTCCTCCCTCATCTCTTCATGCCTCGTACCCGAGTCATCATCCAGCTGACTGCTAAGAAGCGCACCCGTTAACGGTTCCTAACCTCGCAGCAGCATACCACTTCTCTAAACTAGCCATCCCTGTAATGTGCATTATGGGCCACTAAAGTCTTAACAGCTGGAGCATAATCAGAGGGTTCCAAATGACTACCTGCCTCCAGTGCCTTCAGAAAAACAAACATTTAGGAGTTTTATACTCGAAGACTCTTAACATATCAGTGTTGACATTTAATGAATGGCAAAACTAATCAACTTTAAACTCATTTGTGTTTTATGAAGAACACACCAAGACCTTGTGTTGTTTCTTGTGGGATTTTAAATGCCATTGCCCTCCTGTTTGGTAGCCGAACACCAGCAGTACCCCATTCCAAAACCAGCAATCACTGCTTGAAATCCCATCATCATGTCAAACTACCACCTGCCTGTGGAGTGGAACAGGCTCTGCTTTAGTGTTTCACAGGAAAAGAGCCCCTCTTCCGTCCCTGCGCACCTTCAGTAGTCAAATCAGCAAGAAAACAAACAAATCTCCGGAGCTCCCTCTCCTCTCTCCTTCCTTTTAAAGCCTTCCCAGCTTTGCTTCCACTGTTCTGCAGGGTGGTGGCCTCAGCCACCCACCTCTCCATTATCACCTCATTAGTGGGTTTCAAACTGGCCCACCCCCCATTTTGGCTCCAACCTCAATCAGCCCATTAATCACAGCAGAGCGGAGAATCCTTCCGTCCTCTGAAAGCTCACTGTGTACTCTGCCGGTCCCTGCTATGCGAGCATGCATGTGTCTGCGTGTGCATGAGCCCGTGTGCCGGTGCATACAAATGATCCGGCTACATCCCGCCATCTGTTGACTCCTGACAGTAATGCTCCTGCATAGACATGCATCATGTCTATGATGTTCCCCGGCTCTCTGTTCAGCCTTATCTAGAAGTTATTGCTGTGAAAAAGAGTAAGGAGGATGGCATTTTATTTTCCAAACAGGAATTTATTTCAGAGCAACTATTTGTTTAAGAAGTCCCTCTTTCAGCAGGTTTTTAATAGCCATCTGTGCAGATAAAGTTTGTGGAGTTAAAAAGCCCCCAAAAAGTATCTGAGTGGCATTTTTTCTCTGCTGTATAAAATACAGACTTCTCTGCAATCATTGCAACCCTGGGCTGACATAAAAAAGAGAAGAGTGAAATCATTATGTCAGGAGCCTAATCTCACAATGAAAGGTTCTGAAATCCAACATTCAATCGGAGCACATTCAGCATTTATTAAACGGTTTAAAAACATCAAGCTCAATTATTATATTTTCTTGTTTGGTTAGGGTATTTCTGGCCAAAATTATTCCATCTACAACTATTTTTACCAGGGGTAACCAATTAAAAATCAGCAGGGTCCAAATAAAGAAAATTAACAACCAGTAAAGGTCTGGAGACATTTTTAATTATAATCCGTTACTTTAAACAGAATTTAACACTGAAATAAAATGCAGGTGTTTATGCTTCCATACATAGACTTTTTAAATAGAAAAATGTAAAAAAAAAAATAGAAAGTTTTTCCATTTTAAAATCTTAAGTGTTTTTTGAAGTAGAGAACAACCTTTCAGTTTCCTGACACACATCTTTATCAAACAGCTGAACTGACCGTTGATTCTGTTCATGGTGGAGAGCCCTAACCTGACTTCGTTTCCAGATGGATTTGCTCCACATATCCATCTGGTAACCTTCCGTTGAAGTAATTTTGGGAGGGGGCGAAAATACTGGTTAGCTGATTGGCCTATGTTGGTGATAGACGGGCCAAATAAACCAATCAGATCAACGAAGCATATGACGTACTAACAGAGCGACGACGAAGAGGAGCCAATTGATAGATCAAACTCTTGCTGAAACCAGTCGGGAGAAGAGCAAAAACATCTTTTCCTCTGAGAAAAGCCTCCAGAGCAGTGTTTTGCTCTTCTTTTAGTGAAGAAATACTCTGTAATTCAGATAAAACTTGCTCGATAGCCACGCTAACGCTAGTTTCATCGGCTGAAGCCGCCATGTTCTTTAGACTGAACTGTCGCGCTTCTCGTTGCGTCACACCTCAACCCGCCTCAAAGCCAACGCTGATTGGACGTTCGTTTGGTGAACGGCTCCAAATTTTCTTTAACAGAGAGTCTCCAGACTGATCTGCGAGTGAAACCTTGAAAGCTTGCGAGATCAGGATGGTCTCACGAGGCTAGGAGAGCCCTGCTTCATAGCAGCAGGTTGAGCCAAACATCCTCTAAATGTGCAGGGTCATCTTTGAGCACCGTTTCACTTTCTTTCACCAATTCACAGCAGTTCTTCCAACAGTCCACACTTTCTCTGTTTTCTTTTTCTCATCGTCTTCTCCTTCTTTCCCATCACCTGGCTTCCCACAGGTTTGCCTGCTGTGTCTAAAAGTAGCAGCAGCAGCAACCTAGACTGACAGCTCATTGGCTAATTTGTATCACGTGTAGCCTGGTGCCGGACGCTCTGAATGGCTTTACCATTCAGATTTACCATTAATTGGAGAAGCAGCGCAAGTGAAGTTAGACACTGTCATCAGACAACATGCAGTAATTTATCAATCAGGTTGGTACAAGATTAGCCAACAGTTGGGTCCAGATCCGGACCCTGGTCCCCTAATCTGTGGCCTCTTGTTTATACCCTTTATTTCCTATCAAATCAATCTAAAGAAGGCTTTTTTCAAATTTTAAAATGAGTTGTATAATGACTTGTATAATATTGTATAATATGTTACATTCAACAACTATCTAAAGTGGGAAAGAAAAGAAAACATGTCGTCCCAATAAAGCAGCCTGGCCTAAAGTTTCCCATATCTACATTAGATACAGGGAGTTAAGTCAGGATGTTTTTTTAGGACTTAATGCAAAACATGGTTTTCAAAACTAGATTTTTTTTTCCTTTATAACAAAAGGTCTAACTGTGTGTTGTGTATTTGTATTCTGGCCTCCTTCACTCTTAAATCCGGTACAACTAATTGCTTTAAGAAGTCAGTAAATTAGTAAACAGGCCACACCTGTGTCTAATTCAGTCACTTTTTACTGCAGCTGTCCTCTGAAGGTCTCAGAGGTTTGTTAGAGAACCTTAGAAAACAAAATGAACACCAAGAAACACGTCATCAGAAAGATGAGGAGACTGTTGATGACAAATATGACTTTCATAGCAGGAAGAGGCATTCAGGTAGCCTGGGTGCCATTCTGAACTTAGTCCCGCCCACAATGTTTGAGGTCGGGAAGTTCGGTCTGGCATTGCTCAATAATAGCGCGAGTATGCTAGCACAATATCTGGCGATCCAATCAAATTGTCAGGACGGGCTTTATACGATGATGGACAGATGATCAACAGTAACGTAATCAACCACGTCACCAAAGCGCGCTTCGGTGGCAACAACAATGGCTGCCACTGGAGAGTTGAGGTGTGTAGATTCTGCTATTAGGTCTGTTCTAGAAGATATCGACAGCAAATTATTTTTAAAAGAGGAACAGAGAAACGCGATCAAGGCTCATCTTCTTATTCTAGTTGTGCAACTGCACGCTTTGATTTTTGTTGACAACAACTATGCGTCGCTTAACATACGTCACGCACTCCGTTGCTCTTATTGGTTGTAGGTCTATCCAATTGAGTGCAGAGGCATTTTTTTTCCTGGTTCGTTCGAAACACGCCCCATAATCACAGTTCTATGGAGCAGTATCAGACTCATATTCTGACTAGAATTGAGTCGGACTACGTCAGGCTAGCATTCAGGGACACGTTCTTATAACATCAGACCAAAGATCCAACCTTGGAAATAAAAAGAACTAGATCTCTCCACAGTACAGGTGCTGGTCATAAAATTAGAATATCATGAAAAAGTAGATTGATTTCAGTAATTCCATTTAAAAAGTGAAACTTGTATATTATATTCATACATTACATACAAACTCATATATTTCAGATGTTTATTTTGTTTAATTTTGATGATTACAAATGACAACAAATGAAAATCTCAAATTCATCATATCAGAAAATTAGAATATTGTGAAAAGGTTCAAAATTGATGGCCCCTGGTGCCACACTCTAATCAGCTAATTAACTCAAACCACCTGCAAAAGCCTTTAAATGGTCTTTCAGTCTAGTTCTATAGGCTACACAATCATGGGGAAGACTGCTGACTTGACAGTTGTCCAAAAGACGACCATCGACACCTTGCACAAGGAGGGCAAGACACAAAAGGTCATCGCTAAAGAGGCTGGCTGTTCACAGAGCTCAGTGTCCAAGCACATTAATAGAGAGGCGAAGGGAAGGAAAAGATGTGGTCGAAAAAAGTGTACAAGCAAGAGAGATAACCGCACCCTGGAGAGGATTGTGAAACAAAACCCATTCAAAAATGTGGGGGAGATTCACAAAGAGTGGACTGCAGCTGGAGTGAGTGCTTCAAGAACCACCACACACAGACGTATGAAAGACATGGGTTTCTGCTGTCGCATTCCTTGTGTCAAACCACTCTTGAACCACAGACAGCGTCAGAAGCGTCTTGCCTGGGCTAAAGAGAAACAGGACTGGACTGCTGGTGAGTGGTCCAAAGTCATGTTCTCTGATGAAAGTAAATTTTGCATTTCCTTTGGAAATCAAGGTCCCAGAGTCTGGAGGAAAAGAAGAGAGGCACTTCATCCACGTTGCTTGAAGTCCAGTGTAAAGTTTCCACAGTCAGTGATGGTTTGGGGTGCCATGTCATCTGCTGGTGTTGGTCCATTGTGTTTTCTGAGGTCCAGGGTCAACGCAGCCACATACCAGGAAGTTTTAGAGCACTTCATGCTTCCTGCAGCTGACCAACTTTTTGGAGATGCAGATTTCATTTTCCAACAGGACTTGGCACCTGCACACAGTGCCAAAGCTACCAGTACCTGGTTGAAGGACCATGGTATCCCTGTTCTTAATTGGCCAGCAAACTCTCCTGACCTTAACCCCATAGAAAATCTATGGGGTATTGTGAAGAAGAAGATGCAATACACCAGACCCAACAATTCAGAAGAGCTAAAAGCCACTATTAGAGCAACCTGGGCTATCATAACACCTGAGCAGTGCCACAGACTGATCGACTCCATGCCACGCCGCATTGCTGCAGTAATACAGGCCAAAGGAGGCCCAACTAAATACTGAGTGCTGTACATGCTCATACTTTTCATGTTCATACTTTTCAGTTGGCCAACATTTCTATAAATCCTTTGTTTTTATTGGTCTTCAGTAATATTCTAATTTTCTGATATGATGAATTTGAGATTTTCATTTGTTGTCATTTGTAATCATCAAAATTAAACAAAATAAACATCTGAAATATATGAGTTTGTATGTAATGTATGAATATAATATACAAGTTTCACTTTTTAAATGGAATTACTGAAATCAATCTACTTTTTCATGATATTCTAATTTTATGACCAGCACCTGTAAAACAAGGTAGTGGCAGCATCAGATTTCAGGCTGGATTTTTCTGTACTGCTGATTTGAAAATGTCATCCATTCACATTCCTTCAGTGGAGGGCATGCCCATCTCCAGTGGCCAATGGGGAGAGAGGTGAAATACATCCTGGACAGTTTGCAGGTCCATCAATGGCAACAGAGAGGCATAAACCAAACAAATAATCACTCCTACCCAAGAATAACTTTAGGGCTGGTTATACTCCCACAGCAGTGTGTTGCAGTTACCTTGTAGCAGGTATGACATATGTTTTTGGTTTATGCCCAAATTTGGAGCATGGTCTGCGCTACGTTATTCCACGCCACAATGCAAGAGAGACAATCATGAACTAGCTAGGATTGTGGGTTTAGTGGTTGGCGTGTTTCTCTTCCGATTACAGAGGTTATTCAACGAAAGTGGCAACTGGACCAATGCCCCAATACTTCCTCACTTCTTCGCAGACTCACTCTTCTAGCTTGTCCATCTTCACTAGACGTTTTCCACAATGGCGGTCATACAAATAAAGCAAGCCGGTAAGGTACCAAACAGGCCTCCTTTCTCTCCTCCAGGCAACAGTGGCTGCAGCACTGTCTGCTGTCACCTACAAGTTTGGGAAGCTGCAGAATGGTTTCTGAGCATAAAACAGGCTTTAGAAAAACCCAATGTTGATGTTTTTTTCTTTTAAACCGGTGGAGGAAAACAGAGAAAACACTTTTCTACTGTAAAGCAACAATGCCAATGCACCATGCTTCCTGCTAAATCATATAATTTGTGCTCCAAGCTTTAAAACTTTTGAGATATGCTACTGACCAGCACTAAATCATGGCTTCAATTGACTACGGAATCAAATATAAGTTCTTACCCGACAGCACAATCATTAGCCTTATATCTGCCTTACAATACTTCAGTACATCTTTAACAAAAGGGCGCCTTCAAGTTAGAAATTTGCTAAGCTAAAAAGTAAGTGAAAATGTTCAGTAACAGTCAGGGTTGGCGTACAGAGCGTCGGGGTCAACACATTTTATTAGCACCAGTGAACTCTAACGAGTGTTTGACCTGCTGGGATATCAGCTCAGCAGCATCAGAGAGCGACTGCCTTTTCTTCCTGACCAGTTTGAGAACGAAAGATATTGGAGTGATATCAAAACTATGCTGCCAGAAGGCGGAAAGGAAAGAAATTTCAAGAATAATCTACCTCATCCTCAGCAGCTTTACATCTTCACAGTTTTTCTTATGACTCTTTAACAGCCTGGTTGGAATAGAAACTATAAACGTAGGTTTTTTTGAGAGTTGGGAAAAGAAAGTCTAGGATTTGCACTAAATTATAATCCAGCCTTCAGGAGGGATTAATGAAAGATTCTCAACCTCAGGTCCTGGCCTCCTAAAGGGACAACGATGATCACAGTTTAGGGAAATGTTCCTGGAGCTTAAAAGAAATTGATTTACATAATGTATACGAGAGCATCTGTTTAAATACACTATATTGCCAAAAGTATTTGCTCACCCATCCAAATTATTGGAATCAGGTGTTCCAATCACTTCCATGGCCACAGGTGTATAAATTCAAGCACCTAGGCATGCAGACTGTTTTTACAAACATTTGTGAAAGAATGGGTCGCTCTCAGGAGCTCAGTGAATTCCAGCGTGGAACTGTGATAGGATGCCACCTGTGCAACAAATCCAGTCGTGAAATTTCCTCGCTCCTAAATATTCCACAGTCAACTGTCAGCTGTATTATAAGAAAATGGAAGTGTTTGGGAACGACAGCAACTCAGCCACGAAGTGGTAGGCCACGTAAACTGACGGAGCGGGGTCAGCGGATGCTGACGCGCATAGTGCGAAGAGGTCGCCAACTTTCTGCAGAGTCAATCACTACAGACCTCCAAACTTCATGTGGCCTTCAGATTAGCTCAAGAACAGTGCGCAGAGAGCTTCATGGAATGGGTTTCCATGGGCGAGCAGCTGCATCCAAGCCATACATCACCAAGTGCAATGCAAAGCGTCGGATGCGGTGGTGTAAAGCACGCCGCCACTGGACTCTAGAGCAGTGGAGACGCGTTCTCTGGAGTGACGAATCGCGCTTCTCCATCTGGCAATCTGATGGACGGGTCTGGGTTTGGCGGTTGCCAGGAGAACGGTACTTGTCTGACTGCATTGTGCCAAGTGTAAAGTTTGGTGGAGGGGGGATTATGGTGTGGGGTTGTTTTTCAGGAGCTGGGCTTGGCCCCTTAGTTCCAGTGAAAGGAACTCTGAATGCTTCAGCATACCAAGACATTTTGGACAATTCCATGCTCCCAACTTTGTGGGAACAGTTTGGAGCTGGCCCCTTCCTCTTCCAACATGACTGTGCACCAGTGCACAAAGCAAGGTCCATAAAGACATGGATGACAGAGTCTGGTGTGGATGAACTTGACTGGCCTGCACAGAGTCCTGACCTCAACCCGATAGAACACCTTTGGGATGAATTAGAGCGGAGACTGAGAGCCAGGCCTTCTCGTCCAACATCAGTGTGCGACCTCACAAATGCGCTTCTGGAAGAATGGTCAAAAATTCCCATAAACACACTCCTAAACCTTGTGGACAGCCTTCCCAGAAGAGTTGAAGCTGTTCTAGCTGCAAAGGGTGGACCGACGTCATATTGAACCCTATGGATTAGGAACGGGATGTCACTTAAGCTCATATGTGAGTCAAGGCAGGTGAGCAAATACTTTTGGCAATATAGTGTATCAAAGGGTTGAAGATTAAATGTATGGAGAACTGCAGGCTATAAAAAGAGGCAATAAAAAAAAGTTTGATGACATTTGGATCAGATAGATGATGGTGGACAGCTCATGTTTTGAACCCTAAACAAAGTTTGATTACATCAATAAGCAATACAGAGTTCCACTAAGTGAGCACATCTGATATAGAAATGCGTCGCTCCTTCTGTCTATCAATCTCATTAATGATTGAAGAAAGAGAGATGAGCTGGAACACAGAAAGCCTCTGAGGGCCTGTTGATCTGGTGTTTGAATATGAATGGTTATGACTCAGTAGAAGAGGACTGAATGCTGATGCTTTAAAGTTTTATAGAGCCAACATGTTTTTTCCTCTTTGCTGTTTATTAAACATTTTAAAATTTACAGAGAGATGCAAAAAACAAAAAAGAAGAATAAAGATAAAGAAGCTCCAAAATGGTTTCTAATACTACAAAACTGGGAATGGCACTCCCTAGGCATCTACCTGAACCCAAGTGAAAACCACAGGGCCATTCTCCAATAGCCTGACGTAGTCCGACTCAATTCTAGTCAGAATATGAGTCTGATGCTGCTCCATAGAGCTGTGATTATGGGGCGTGTTTCTAACGAACAAGGAAAAAAAATGCCTCTGCTCTCAAGTGGATAGACCAGAGGTCTTCAACAGGGGGTCCGCGACCCCTAGGGGGTCCGCGGAGGTACTGCATTGGGTCGCAAAAGTCTTGGTTGATTACTTTTTTTTATATTCCCTCCTGCAATTTTTTGCACTAATTAAAATGTCTTTAAATACACATTAACATGAATTCAACACACTGTAGCAAACAGATAAATGAAAGCAGAAGATGTCTTTCAGTCATCAATGCACACATTCAGGAACACACAGGAGCTCTTTCAAACCTGGGCACCGTTTCATTCACAACACCTGTCCCATCAACCAGGAATCAGAAATACTTTAATAATCCCAGGGAGAAAATACTTTCATTACATTACTCCATCTGTAATAGAGTGACTGTAGGACCAGTTTGAACACAATTTCATACAATATATATAAGTAGGGGGTCCTCGCTCCATCTCAATCAGTTTGGGGGTCCTTGGCTTTGAAAACGTTGAAGACCCCTGGGATAGACCTACAACCAATAAGAGCAACGGAGTGCGTCACGTATGTTAAGCGACAGATAGTTGTTGTCAACAAAAATCAAAGCGTGCAGTTGCACGCCTAGAATAAGAAGATGAGCGTGAAAGATTTTTGCCGGTGTTGTTTCTCTGTTCCTCTTTTAAAATTCATTTGCTGTCGATATCTTATAGAACAGGCCTAATAGCAGAATCTACTCACCTCAACTCTCCAGCGGCAGCCATTGTTGTTGTCACCCAAGCGCGCTTTAGTGACGTGGTTGATTACGTTACTGTTGATCATCTGTCCATCATCGTATAAAGCCCGCCCTGACAATTTGATTGGCCCGCCAGATATTGGGCGAGCATACTCGCGCTACTATTGAGCTATGCCAGACCGAACTTCCCGACCTCAAACGTTGTGGGCGGGACTAAGTTCGGAATGACACCCAGGCTAGTTCTCCAACAGGAAACCAGAAAATTTAAATTGCACTCCTTCGTTCTTAAGAAATAATTTAGTCAGGAAATACCAGAAGTCTGTTATTAAGTCCACAAAAAAAGCTTATAATTAACTTATGCTGTCTTCCTGTAAACATATCCTCCATTATTTCATGTAAAATATCTAATTACAGCCTGGAATTAATGAAAAACTTTTCCATAAGTTTAAACTTCTCAATCCAGCTGTAGTTGAACAGGTAATGCCTGCAAACTCTTACTGGAAACAGAACGGATCGGTTCTCATTTTAAAACTATTTGGGCCCTAAAATGGTTGTTTTCATTGGAGAGAAGTAACGTCAGACATTAACCTTAGTGACTATTGACATATTCACCTCTTAGGAATGAATAACTTAGGATATCTAATATTAGGGACATTTCGTCCACTGCTCTAATCTCACCTCGTAGAACACAGCGGGGACTGAGTTTATGAGTAAAATGCGGAACTTAAACAAGTTAAGGCAAGTTTCAAAATCACTGTTTCACTAGCATCCCACAGGGCTCTGCAGACTGACCACAGCAAAAAGCTCCAACAGTAAACCAGCATTCATAACAAATGGAGCACAGAGCACAGGAACAAGGTGGGCTGCTGTGACAGGTCGTGTTTTGACATCATGCAGATGACCCGGTCCATTTGCTCCCTTTATCTGGGGAAAACATGCCACTGTGGTGCTCTGTGGGAACTATGCATGCCTGCAGGGACTCTGATGTCGCGGATCATGTTCTTCTGAAACCTTAACCTTTGGTACTTTAACAAGAAGCAATGACCAGGAACATGACATGCATGGAAACTCTGATGGATGGTGCACTTCCTCTCAGAACAGAGAGCGGTTTTGGATCATTTTTCAGTCTGAGGTGTCCAGTTAATGGTTTAGGAGCAGATGGATGCTAAAGATTTGTAAACCTCAGTTGATGCAAGTGTTCAGATTAGAGCAGGTTCAGCTCTGGCTAACGGCCTGTTTGGTCCTGAAGAGCTAACTGAGCAAATTAATGAAATTTCTGAACAAAATGTCTGTTTGTATACACTCTGTGTGCACAAAATGACAATAAAGTCTGTCTAAGTCTAAGTCTTAGAGAACAGGACCTCAGGAAACATTGACAGAATGCTTCAGCTCAGCCAATAAAAGCATGAAGCAGTGGATCCATCTTGTTTCTCCATGCATGCTCTCAAAAATGTTTGAAACACTATGTAGGTCAGGTAATTGCTGCCGTAATCTCAAACTTGTGTTACAAAATGTCAATATCCTTTCATTACTCTTGAAGGTTGCCTGGAGGCATTCGCCATTACCAACAGGTCAGATTCATTAAGATCTTCGAAAATACGGGAAAGCCAACTCACGTTCACTGTAGGGGTTGGGCGACATTATAGACGCTCAGCCTAAAAAACCAAACACTCGTTATAAATTTGAAACCATCAGAGGGCTGGCAGATAATCTGTTTTGGCTCTTAAATGCAAAAAGGCCACATAAATGCAATTTGGGGGAAATTTGTGTGACATAAATAATGAGTAAGCTCTGGCTTCCGGCCTGTTTGGCCCTGAAGAGCTAACTGAACAAATTAATTCCTCCTGCTAAAATGATGTTGTAAACAAACTCTGAATCAGTTTGAATCAGCTAACATGCCAAGAGCTGCATGTTTTTAAGTAATGTCCAATCAGACACACTGAATCAGAGAACCAGCCCATTAGGTTCATAGTTAACACAAAACACACATGTTAAACACACCAGCACACAGTAAAAAGATATGCAATCGCTTTGGGTTGGAGGGTTAGCTATGAAAACAGATATTGTTTTAGGCAGGTGTGTCCATAGTGCAGCCGGCAGCAGTTTGTGGTCAACTGAATGATTTTTGGAGCATCAGCTGCACTGCAAAAAATCTAAATCTAGATAAGTCATTTTTTTCTTAAAATAAGTGCATTTGTTCTTGAATTGAGGAGGTAAAAAAATACATTTTGACAATGGAACAAGGCAATTTACACTTAAAATAAGAAAACACTATTGCATTGTCTTTTTTCAAGTGCATATTATCTAATTATCTTATTTTAAGAATAAAATTACTCACTCTATTGGCAAACTCTCTTTTACCTACTCAAATTCAGAGTGAATGTACTTAATTTAAGAAAATTTTACTTATTTCTAGATCGTTTTGGCAGTATGCCGCTACTGAAGAGTGATACATATGTGATCCACGAAAATATGGAGAGAATACAGATAAAAAATAAAAGGTTGTTCCCTGAAAAAGGGTATCTTAAACAATGTGCATACAATTTAAAATCAGCAGTGAAAATAATAGATACTGTAAATTATCCATATTAAACCATATTTACTGTCATTTTAGCTGTAGAGAGAAAAAAAAGTAAACTTTCATCCATTTCAAATTTAAAGCAGATTTTAATTAACAAATTAGGCCTAACATGAAAGTTGATTAATTAATTGACCTTAAATTGATTGATCTTAATTATTTAATTGATTAATTAAAAGAAAAGACCTTTTATCACAAGGATTTTTCTACAATACGAAGACATTTTTTTAACCTTAAATATATAATGCTACGTTCACACCGGATGCAGCAAGAGCAGCAAAATCGCGTTTCCTGCTTCATTTTTGCTGCTTGTACCAGTTAGTTCTGATGCGCAGCTGAAGCAGCTTTGCTGCTCTGGCTGCGCGGTGCAAAAGTGGGTCTGACGTGCGTTGGGCGGAGCTACTCTATCCTTTCTTTGCCTTGCAGCTATATTTGCTGTGATCAGTGGGAATAAAGTAGTTTTAATATGTTTTAAAGTGAGAAAATCCACCTGAAAACGTAATCAGTGCAGTCAGTTCATCCAGATTATCATCCTGCCTTCCAATATTATTTCTGTCGGAGCCGCTCAGACCCCCACATACCAGCGGTGTGCTGTCAGTAGGAATCCCATTCAACAGCAGCCTCTGGCCGGGTCGCCTCCTCGCGTTTCACCGCGGCGGCTGGTAGGTGTTTTTCATCTAAATAATCCAAACTGCAGGCACCAGGATAATAAAAGCGAACATATTCTGCCGGCAGGTTTCTGCATTTTAAGTTCAATTTTTCCATCTCGAGCAGCAGCGCGTTTGCGGCGCGTCATGTGGGTCAGATGCTTAAACACGCCCGACGCGCTGCTTCAGCTGCTCAGACGCGCTGTGCCTGCTGCTCAAAACGCGCTGCGGGACCTTTTGCTGCACCTTGACGCGCATCAACCATTGACTTTGCATGTAAACTCGCTGCTTCTGCCGCGCCTGCTGCGTCCGGTGTGAACGTAGCATTAGACTTAACTAGAAAAAGGCAATCTGGTTACAGTATAAAAACCGATGAAGAAACATAATTTGCAATCAACAGAGATGTAAAACCATCATTAATAGATGAGGTCTGTCTCTCTGACTTGCTGTCAGACTATGTGACACTTAATTTAAATGAAGTGGATGCTAACTGTGATGTACCTTTCTGTTCAAATGTAATCCACCAATCACTGCCAGCTGAGACTTTGTGCAGTTAGCAGCTCTGTTAAACGGGACAGATGGAGGGGCGGAGTTCCAGTTGCTCTGAGAGGAATGTTAAAACTTGGCTCTATAAAGTGCATTAACATGGAAAACTTTCCAAATCTACGGAGCTTATTGCTAGCATGTCCTTTTCAATCATGCGAGAAACATTTTGCGTAATGGCCTCCATTTTTCTGTCATCACATTTTTACCTTGTGAGCACAGGAGAGAAGTTGATGTTGTTCCGTCATGCATCACGGTGACAGTAGTGGTGGTTTAAAGGTTCACCTGTTTCCATGATGGATCCTTGGTTTGTAACCGACAGGTCCGTGTGGGTTATGAAGACCTGGCTGAGGAATCAAATTAAAGGGTTGTTGGATGTTTTCAGGGCATTTTTTTAGGTCAGGCTTGCAGAGAGAATAAAATCTATCGATAAAATAAAACAAAAAAGAGTTGAAAAACTAAATGAGAAATGCCGTGTCCATTCTATTCACTCAAAAGTCAAAATTATGCCTAAATATATGCATTAATAGCGTTGTTGCCAGGCTGCAGTAAACATTTAGACTTGTAGAGATAACAGCAGCACCAAGGGGGCAATGCACTGTTTGTCCCACTTCCATTAGGAAAACCATTCAGGGTTATTGCATCAGAAACAAATAGACTCAAGAGCAGTTTCTTTCCCAAAGTTGCAAATCTAGTCATCCTCCTGCTGGTAGACACTAAACATCCCTCCTAAAACCCTCCTGTCTCATAGACTGTTTCAGCAAAATCTGCACTTTGTGTAAATATTACATGTTAGAATCTGGGAACAGATGTTCTTGTTTAACATTTTCTTTCTCCTCTAAGGATGCTAGTTCTTTGTCTTGTTTTTATGTTTTGTTTTTCCATAAGTGCAATTAATTTATGGCCGTGTCTTATATGTGCATTTAGAGCCGGTGTCTCTTGGAAAACTGCAGCTATGGTGACATAATGACGACAAAGACTGTTGTTTCAGTTACTGAGCATAAGGATCAGATCAAAGTGATAACCTCCCTGCAAGTAACCCAGGTGTATGTATGTTAGTTAAAGGGGAACACCGTGGGATGACGTCATACACACTCCGCTTTGTTTTAAAAAAAATATAAATATAAAACATATAACCACGGATGTCTGGGGGACAGTGATTCGCCTACATATTATGAATGCTTGCGTACCATAAAGAATAAATTATGAACAGTTTAGTTTGTGCCTTCAACTCGTTTGCCCATAGGAAGACGTTAGTTGGATTACAAAAAAGAATATCTTCAGAACGGCTCCAAATGTCACAAAACTAATATGGGTGAGTAGAACATGATGTAATAACGTAAAATCAAGGGGCCAAAGTAAAAAAAAATGGTGTTCCCCTTTAAGGGGGATCAGGGAGAGAGAGAGAGAAAGCAAAGTGCTTTACATGATTACAATATAGGAAAATAAAACAGAATCAGAGCAAGTAGAATAAAAAATAAATAATTTAAAAAAATGCAGAAACAAGAAAGAACATTAAAAGCAGTTGGACTAAAGAAAAAAAAAAGTACATATTGTACCATGAACTTCGTTGTTGTCTTAACTGTGATGTCATCACTCGCATTTCCTCCTTCTAGCTGGGTTACACTATTAGTTTCTCGCTGATGTAGCTACCTCACCTAGCATGAATGTTTACTTCATTTTTGACCTTAGATCTTCTGCATCCTTTTTGCTATTAAAAAGTGTAAACAATGGATCGATTCATGTTTCTAGTCCAGCAGCCTCCTCCACTCTTCCATTACTTGTCTTGAAAATACCAATTACACTCTGTTTAAGAATAAACAGAAGCCCCCGTTAGTAGATGGTGGTAATGTTTTCAAATATTTGGAGAAAATGAATTTATATTTAATATGCCATTAGTCTTGGGTCAGTTTGTTTACATCCCTATTTAGGCCTAAATAAAGCAAGCCTTTTTAAAGACAGACTGGCCTTGATTTCAAAGATGGAAACATTTATTTTAGAACACAAAACCAGGAAGTTTTTAAATTAAAAGAAATTAAATAGTTATTGTGTCACGATTTGGCTATGGTTAGTTGACCCAAAAGCAGAGGCAGGGAGGCAGAGGTGAATCTCTTCTGGATTTAATAATGAGTTTACAGAAAACAGAGGCAGGTTATCCAAAAATCCAAATACGAAAACCTGAAAACTAGTCAAAACATACCAGAATCCCTGGAAACATCAGTGGAATCACTATCATAAGGAGGAAAGCTCAGAGAGAAGGAGTTGGAGCATGTTTCACGGTGTTTGACCCAGCAAAGAGGAACTGAACAGAGAGGGCTTTTAAAGGAGACTGAGACAAATAGAGGGCTAATGAGGAAACTGGGAGCAGGTGTGCACAGAAAAAGAGAGGGAAAGAACTAGGGAAAAATGAGAACATAAGAGGGCAGCAGAGAGCAACAAATAGAAAGCTGGAAGACTGGAAATAACAACAAAATAAATAAACTACTAGAACTATAAAACACGGAGAAAGGAAAACTAAACACTAACACTAGAAAACAAGGAGTAAAGCAAGACTGGATACTCTAAAGAAAAACATAACAGAAACAGAAACCTGACATATTGTATGCTAAAGGTATTGTAGAAAAAAAGATTAATAAAGAATAAAACTTTTATTCATATGTTTTACTTGGACACTATTTTGCAGCCTTAATTATTAATTTAAGCCTTTTGTTTGGCATCTGTCAGAAGTTTGAAGTAGGTTTGGTCATTATGCCTTCAAATGCTGCAGAGTGAGTGACAAAGGAATTCAGAGAGTTCTGCTTTGGTTGTCATCACATTAAAAAATATTCTGTGTTTAAGTTTTCAAGCCTAAGCTGGTGAAGATTCTCAGTCATCCAGGTCATAGTCATTCCAAAAAAAGTAAAAAAAAAAAATAATAAAAAAAAAAACTATTCACTAGACTTTGTTTACAAGTTTGAAGACATTTTGCTTCCCATCCAGGAAGCTTTTTCAATTCAAAATGTCAGGAATAAAGTTTCCTATATAGCCTTGAACTCAAGGGTATTCCTGACATTTTGAACTGAAAAATCTTCCTATTTGAAGCAAAACGTCTTCAGACTTGGAAACAAAGTCCAGTGGATGTTTTTTTTTTTTTTTTTTACTTTTTTGGGAACTTTCAAGACTAAATAATGCTTTTCACTCTGATCATGCAGAGATCTAATGCAATTATTTTTCTGCCTACTTTGAATAAGCTGAACCTCTTAGACTGATAGGAAGGTGAAATCTTTTTTTAAATGTTACTGACTGCATCAAGAGGTTAAGGGTTGAGATAATTCAAGTCTGAAACCAAACACAATATACTGTAAACTAGGCTGCTGTTATAAGAGCAATGACGGACTCAAAAGGAATAACAAATTATTTGGAGGAGCAATACTGTGATGTCATCCGTAAATATGCTACATAGTGCAAAACATAACCTCAGAATTTTGGGAAGGTTCGACTTTATTTCCAAAGTGTGTAATACAATACAGATGTTCAGTAGACTGACGTCTGCTAAAGGTTCACCATGAATCATTCAGTTCAGCAGGTCATGATCGAAGCAATCTAGAGCTAGACGTCACAGCCAAACTATTCTGAGACCAGAAAACCACACCTTTAATGCACAATGAGAGCACATCTGCATTTTCAAAATCTATTCAAAACTTCCAACCCTCATGACTGAGAGGCAGCTGGTTCATCAAACATTTACAGTAGATCATCTCTGGCAACAAAAGAAGTTTCCAATCATCTATTTTGAGATTTGATAGAGAATATATAGATATTCAGCTTCAGCCTATAAGGTCGTCCATCAATGTGTGCAGACCTAAAAATATTCTGTCAGATAAGACAGTAAGCAGCTTAATAAAAACAATGGAGAAAACGTGGATGGGGAATGTTGACTGCTTCTGTTTTTAGTGAATTCATTTTAACTTCATCTGAGCTGCATATGTCAGCTTCCTCTCCTTATTCCATGCAAAACAATGTCACATCGCAAGGCTTATGCCTCTAATAAAACTACAGCAGACACCGTTGATAAGGTCATCAAAACACTGTTGGAGTGTGATTTCATAACTCCTCCATCACAGCCTGCTGTGTGAGATGTAACATCCTCTGTAATCGAATGGGGATCATATTGAATATTATAAAGAACCAACCCAAAAAAATATTCAAATAAAATTTGACAATTATGCTGCTCCATTTGGACTTTGATCAAACTGTGTTACTAACTTAGTTGTTGCTCTTTGCATTTTCTCTCCTGTCGCTGGCTAATTTGTAGACCTTGTCACCATTAAAGTGTTTTCTCTCTAAACTACAAAAAGAGAAACACATCACTTTATTAGCATAGCTAATGAAGCTAAAAAATGACCCGCTTAATGCAAGTTTATTTGGAAAAATCAAAAGACTGGTATGGAAATGATAATTTAATGACAGATATAAGTAATATGCTCAGAAGGTAGGACCCAGAATTTGAGGCGAGACAGGCAGTGATTGCTTAAAAGTCGTTTAAGACGGAGCTGTGGATCTGCAGTGGCAGCAGGAGGAGGCGGGGCACCATCCATTACTTGCAACCCTGGTTAGAGAGAAACACAAGTAAGTGACCATGATAATCCAATGGAAGATGATGATCCATGTGAGTCACTTACCTGGTTTAACAGTTCAGTCCATCTCCTTAAAGTGAGGTAGGATCTACAAACGAGATGCGGCGGGTGCCGACCGGAGTCGACCAGATATTGGTCCAAGGAGTCCAAGCCAAGTCAGGAAGTCCATCCAGGAGTCCACAGTGAGTTCAGGCAGGTTCAAGGTTCTAATGGTCCAAAAGAGAGTTCAGGCAGAACGCTCAAATTGGAAGGATATCAAGAAAACTACGGCATGCTAAAACTAGTTCCTTCCACTGAGCCAAGAACAGAAACAAGGCAGTGGATAAGAGACAGGACATGACAGGAACACTACGACAACACCAAAAGCTTCTCTCACCATTGGCCTGAGAGAACGAGAACATGAACTATGGCATCAACATCAAACTCAGCAACACAATCTCCGAGTCAATGATCTGGCCCTGATAGCTGGGACTGAGCCGTATTTAAAGCAGCAGGAGCAGGTGGATAAGATGAGTGATATTTGGAAACCGAGCAGAGTTAGGAAGGTGAAAGAAATCAGACCAGCTCTCAGGGTCATGATCATAACAATATATTACCTTTGATATATGAACTGCATTCCAACCCAGAGGGACTCTGAACCACAAACACGTTATTTTCACTGTTCATCCACTTTCCTTCACGCTTATCCAAAACAGCGTCATGAGGGGTTCTGGTGCCTATCTCCAGCTGTCTACGGGCGAGAGGCAGGCCACACCCTGGACAGGTCGACAGTCTATCGCAGGGCGACACAGAGACGCACAAATTCACACCTAAAGACAATGCAGAGAAGCCAATTAACCCAACAGTCACGTTTTTGTGCTGTGGGAGGAAGCCTGAGTACCAAGAAAGAACCCATGCATGCTCAGGGAGAACATGCAAACTCCATTAAAATACGCCAGCCTGGGAATCTAACCCCAAACCTATTGCTGCAAGGCAATGGTGCTACCCACTTCACCAATGAGTTAAATACCACGCTTTAATTAAGGCTAGCTAAAACCTTCTCTAAAGCAGATTTAAGCTGTTCTAAAAATGTTCAACCTGAAAAGAATGGAACCTAAATTATTCCCAGGTGTAATACAATTGCTGTGAAGGGGACCTATTTTTTTAAACATATAGCCACTACTTGATTTGATTTGGAAAGAGTTCCCCCCCCCTTAAAATTCATATAATAGTGGTGGAAGGTTGAAACAAAAGTTCAGAGTGGGTATGATCCACTCCACGAGGGTCTGAAATCCTGTTAGAAGGTTTTTAGACACTTCTGTTACACCTAAGGAGCATGTAACACATGCCAGGGGCCCAAATCCGCTTCCACTTAGTATTTAAAACATAAAATCAGCTATGATGAGCTCTGACAAAGAAGAACAAATGTTTGAAACAAACTCATTCACCTCTTAACCTTTCTTTTTCTTTTTGCTTAAAGTTTGTCTTCTTAAAGATTATTTAAGGCAAGGAGTCGCCAAGAGAGTTTTTGCACAGGCTGCTTAAGAGTCAAATGAGGTCATAAGTTCAGATTTGAGATGAACAAAGGCCAGAGGAGCTGAGAACCAGTGATTTAAACATTAGAGAGATGAGGTTTTGGCTGCAAACAGACTCAGAGATTTAGAAATCACTGTTGACATCATAAATTAGTCTGGATAAACTCAAAATAAGCTGCTGAAACCCATAATTACATCATTATGAACCTCTCTGTTTAGGTCAAACTGATAGAAATGAATGAAAAGAATCCAACATATTCCCCTCAGCTGTAAATGTTTGGTCAACAAAGATCATCTGTTTCTATTTGTATTCATGATTTTAGGTTGTATATAGGTCAGACTGGCCTCCTTAATCATCTCCCTGCTGTCTTCACCTCCTCTATGCTCATCGCTCCATCCACCCATTCCTTGATCTCTCCTCCATACATCTCCAGCCCTCCTTCTGTCATTTCAGAGAGCAAAATCAATCACGTTTTATGTCTTGACAGCCTCAACACCTTCAGAGTTATTTACTCCTTCCATCAACGGCTTCATCCAAACGGACTCACGTTAGTGGAAGAATAAAAGTTTTACATTTTCTGTCCTTGCAGGTAAAGTTTGATTTCATATGCACACAGGTTTATATAAGTTGTAGAGAAGGAGGGAAGAAAAGGAAGAGTGGAGGGATGGAGATCCTCTTCAAAAACGATTTTTAAAAAAAAGTATAACAGAGGGATGAGAGGCAGCTGCTCACTGGATAATCTTTCAGCTTCTAACCACAGAGGAGAGGAAGGTTAGAGGTGGCTGCCAGTCATCCAGAGGAGTCCCCACTGAGGTAACCGAGGTTATGGGTTGTTAGCGGGAGGGGGAGTTACAGGGGGATGTTCAGAGACAAACTGCTTTCAGAGAGGACTGGATTCTCGGGAAAAAAGTCTTTTATTTTGAAATGAAGCTAGCACAAAGCACATATCAGGCTCTCCTAGAGACAAGGACAAGAAAGACAAAGGGGGGACTTCTCCGATTTCAAAGGAGCGACCGGGATGAATGCAGCTCTGAGCTTTTAGTGTCCACTCAAACACTCACATGTTTAAACAAATCTCCTATTTTCTGAATCTCAAGTTGTCAGAACTTTAATGCAGTCATGCTCAATGTAATGAAGCATCACGGTACAGATATTTGTGGCGTCGTTTCTGCAGGTTTCCAGTTTAAATGACGACTTTGGCCTCTTTCATGTTTTCTCTAAATCCATGTTTACTAAAAATCAAGCTGCGAGCAAAATCTCATGAGCAAAAATAGAACCATTTAGTATTAAAACCATTTAAAGTCATTTAGCCATTTCCACCCCAACATCCTCAGCCTTAGGAGGTACAATAATCCTAATTCTCAACAATAACCAACCTGAAAATCCATCCTCTTTTTTAGGCATTGGATACGTGATGCAAGCCTCCATCACAAATTCCTCTGAACTCGCCGTTCCCAAAACCACCAAGCAGGTTGAATATGTCATAAAAATGGAAAAAGCAGTAATCATTTACATATTATAGCTACATGTTTAAAGCAGGTGTCCGTTGGACATCACGTTTCAGTTTTAATCTCTCTCAATTAATCATCCTTTTTGCACTAACTGAGCAGCTTAGATCAATAAAAAATATATAAATCATGTATATTCTGTTTCTCATCTCCTTTTTATTCTATTTTTAAGATATCGACATGGTGCACGGATTGTTTTAAAGGGGTCGTCTTACCTTTTAACATCTTAAGTCAGTGATTTTAACCTGATGCACTCGACCAATAAAACCGAAACCAGGCAGGAATGTTTGCAGTGTTTTCTTTGAGTCTGCCATTTCACTGCTTAAATATGGCAAAACCACAGAATCAGAACCAGGAAGTCTTTATTTGTCATCGATCCTCAAGGGTTCAACAACATTTTTAGGAGCTCAAAACAATATAAAACAAAACAGTGCAGGGAAAACGTGCAATAAAAAGTAATAAATAATAAAAATAAACATATAAAAATAAAACAAAAATAAAAAATAAAACAATAAAAATAAACATATAGGAAGTTGTAAAAGGACTTTGCAAATATATATACAAGAATATTTACACAGAGATTGCAATATTGCACATGAGAAACCTTTGGACTTGAATGATCTGAGTTAATGGAGACCTCAGATTTCCCATTCCTGTTTGGTCCAAAGGTTTGCACCATTACTCCGTTGATTCACCAACATGCCACATCCACGTTTCAGATCATTTAGCCTGTTTCATGCTGTCAGATATGTTCCCTTTAAGAGATGTTTTTATTCGGCACGTTTGGTAGCAATCAGCTGTGGGCTCGGCCAGCGAAAATGAAATCTGCTTCCACAGAAATATGGCTAATCACAGCTGACTCATGATTTAAAAAAAGGGAGGATTGTATTTTTGCTGGATGGTTTGGACAGCGCTTTCTAAATGATGTCATGATTCAATCTGATGCAGCTTTTATGATGATGACATTTGATGAAACTTTAAAATATTTTATTGCCAAAGAAATTGTAAAAAAAAAATTGGTTGGAAAAGTTATTGAGCAGTAATATTCATAAAACATTAAGTTTGCTCATGATAAATTCAAAAAAACACATAGGTGAAGCATTGTTCATTCTGTCCCACCTTGGAGGTGACCAACATCAGTTCTTCCTCGAGTTGTTAGTTGTTTTAATATAGCATAAACAGAATTCTTTTGTATGGCAAAGACTACATAATAATTAGGTAGTTTAGTTGATTGAATACCCAAAGGTAAAAAAAATAAAATACAAATGGCAAATGCAAACTGCAAAATCTTTTAATTTCAGTATAGCATTACAGTTTATATTCTCAATAAAGATGCATTTCCTTCTCTGCAGTAAAAACCTTTATTTCAAATGAAAGCAAGCATTTAGTTTGACGTGAAACTGAAGTCTGCACAGAGATTATGCATTCAAAGCAGTTTGACTTTCTCCTAAAAAGAAAATACTTTAGAAAAAAAAGGAACATGTTGGGTTCTTACAAATCAGCTGCACCGAGGCCTATAATCACCACTTGCATAAACACATCAACTACTGAGCCGCATTTGATTCTTTAGAGAAAAAACACCACTTTAAGCCTGTTGCAGCATCCAGTTGGTTGTAACTGCATCATTAAGTGCTGCGTTTTCAGGAACCATAAAGCAGTCATTCTACCTTCACCTAAAAGGAAATAGGGCCTCATAATGATACTAGTTGTGAAAATGCCAGTGAAGGAAAAAGCTTGCAGTTTATGAAAGAGCGGATAAAGACAGACATATCAGGCTGGTAGTATCTTCAAGTTTCAGTTTTAGCCCCCGTCACAGGCATTTAAATCTCCCCACATCTAAGCTGCTGGACAGTGTTTGATCCTGCAAACATCCAGCAGCATGTACAGCAGGGGAGACTCTTATCACAGCAGTTAAAGTCAAACAGGTCAAACTTTACCAACTTTACTAAAGAGTCCAGAGCTCTCATTTATGTAGAATACATACTAATGGGTACACCACCAAACACACGGTAAAAAAAATGGGTTTTAAGAATTCAGAGTTGACCTAATTAACTCTGCATGGAGTATTTACAACTATAATGAGTGTAAATCTGCTCAAGTTGGAGTTAATATCTATCCATCCATTTTCCATCACGTTTATCCCAAGCGGGGTCGCTGGTGCCTATCTCCAGCTGTCTATAGGCGAGAGGCAGGTTACACCCTGGACATGAAGCCAGTCCATCACAGAGACAAACAGGACAAACAACCATTCATCCCTAAAGAGAATTTAGAGAAGCCAATTAACTTAACAGTCATGTATTTGGACTGTGGGAGGAAGCTGGATTACCTGGAAAGAACCCATGCATGCTCAGGGAGAACATGCAAACTCCATGCAGAAAGACCCCGGGCCGGGAATCAAACCTAGAACCTTCTAACTGCAACAGTGCTACCCACTGCGCACTGTTGCAGTGTTGGAATGTTGGACTTAATAATCAGTGTGAAATTTGACAGCCATGCCGTGTAACTTTTACTCTATATAGTGTTAACTTCCCACCAGTCTCTGAGAGGTCTTCTTGATTTTGAAACTAATATGAGTAAAATTAACTCTGAAAAACTGACACTGACTAAAGAGTACATTTTACAGTAATTTGGAATGGGACCAAATGTTATCTAAACAGACTTGTATTCACCTCTGTAGGTGCTAGAGTAACACTTTTTTTTTTTTACGGCAAAAAATTATAATTTATAAAGATTCCTGCAATGCATGAATGTCATTTTGTACTTAAATGATCCAGCTTATTAAAGTTACTTCATGGTTACCTATGGCAACCACAGCCAAGGGAGGGAAAAAAGCTCAGTTTCCCAGAAGCACAACAGCCAGCACATTAAATTTTGCTGTGTTAAAGTAATACTTTCAGAGTGCATTTGGTCCCACTCGGTATTAGTGTTAAATTAGAACTCTATGTAGTGATTATCTTACTCTAGTTGTTTGAATAACTCTTAAAGAGTCGATGTACTTTGACACCAGATATTTAACTTTGGAATTTACAGTGAGTAAATTAAAATTATTAATAACACCTTCAGAGTCTGATGTGCCCTGATCAGATTGACGGGGGAATCCAGGCAGCATTGCACCTATAGCTGACTGTGATGTTTCAGATTTATGGATAAATTCAAGATTATTTTGTCCTAAAACTTCAGGCAGAGTCTAATCATTTCTGATTGCGTTAAATACCTGTGGGGGAATTAGCGGTGTTAAGAGCCAAGAGGAACCACAGAGAGGCTAACAGCTGGAGTAAATTTTCAAAAAATTTAAGCGAAAAAAAAATATACGGAAAATTATCTATAAGATTTATTACGGGCAAATGTGGCACATTATATTTAGATGTTTCTTTATCTTTCGTGGATCTTTTTTTAAAACTGATTGCATGAAGCATTGTCAATTCTTTGCCCATATTAAATAATGTTTATTATTAATACTAATAATTCATGAATATATTTAGAAGTCCATTTGGGGCGTTTATTTTTATGTTTATTCATATTTGTGTTTTTTTTGGAACCCTGCAACCAGCTACCCTCATTCTACATCGGTGATGGACAGGGACGCTGTGGGCCTCGTTCAGAATGTTAATCCAAGAGCAATGCTTTATGGAGTCTGAACAACTGTTCAACCAGTCATAATCATAGACCAGGTAATTTGGTAATCCCTAAAAATGTGTTAACCAACTTATTCTCCCATTTAAAAAGTCTCCAGCATAGTCAGAGTCGTATGTGTCGTGCAACATGACCCACAATTGTTTTGACTGTATTTGAATGTTTACTGCAATTCATGTGAATTATGCTCACCTTGTTATATTTAAATATATCTGTGGTACGACTCACCCCACTGATCACCGTGATGCAATGTAATGAAGAAACATTCAAATATTTTGCAGAATATCATTAAATTTAAGCAGGTTTATGAACTATTTTATTTGTGTGACAGGACTGTATATGAAATAACATTTCAAAGAGCAATTCTGATGCAGTTTAGTTTGAGCCCCGGTGTTCGCAATTTTCAGGAACCATTTTGGGCATATACAAGCTTTATAAAAACGACCCCTGATAATATAAGGTAATTCTACCAATTCCTGTGAAACATCATGAAAGCTATACAGAACAAAAAAGAAAGATAAATTGTCTACGTTCAATACACTTGTGCTTCAGATGAAGCAACAGCAGCTAAAATTTGCAGCATTTATTTTATTTTATTTTTTTTCAGAAAGGCACAGTAATTTGGTTTAGAGAAAGTCGGCAGGATAATGACTAAATGGTCTGTTCTCCTTCAAAATGAATAACTCTTTCAATGTATTATCAATAAAATAGGATTAAACATAGAACTCTTTTTCAGCTTTTATAATAAGTCACATATAAAAATAATTTTTATTCCGCAATTATATCCTCTATTATTATTTAACATGAATAGAGTAAGAAAAAGTACTTACAGAACCTGAAGATGTCAGGGAAGCAAAAAGATAAAATAAATAAAACTCCAGAATTATAAGGATTGATCCAGCCTACGGCTAATATAAAAAAAAAAAGAAGAGAATTCTGCCAGAAACAACCTGGAGAAGAAGTGAGCCGCAGGTGAAAAAGCAATCAGCAAATCAAGGCCAAGTATGTGAGACGACCAGAGGCTGAGTAACGGTAAATGTATCAGGAAGAATATTTAAGCAAATTGAAGCAAAACTGAATTAATTCTAGAGTGCAAAAAGTAAAAATGGCAAGGTTATCTAGAATGAAACAGAGAGCAGGGATAACAAGAAAAGCAATTATTCAATATAAAATAAGACTAGCCCAGCTAAAATATAAGGTGATGGTAAAAATAAAGTGGAAAAACAAATTGAAGTCGAAGCTTGTTCCATTTTTATTTGTCAGGACTTTGCACTGATGTGCAGTAGGTGTCTAATGAAGCTGCACCCAGCAGGTCAAGGCATCAACACAAAGGAAACTTCATGCTTGTTATAGAAATGCCAAAGCCTTTTACAGAGACCCTATCTGACACCCAGGGAGATTAATAATGGGGTGGATTCCTCTCAGCTGTTCTACAAACCAACCATATTCTTGAAGTCTTAACAATCAAGCCAGACATGCCCATCAAAGCTCTGCAAACAGCTTGTGCACCATGTTCAACACTCTGCAGCCAAGCTGTAGCCAAGTAGAACAAAAGACCTCCTGACTTCTAGCACACACACTCACACACTAACAGAAACGCCAACCATTCTGGCAGGAAGTTGACATGAAGCAATGGAAGCTTGCTTTTTTCATTCTGTGGAAACCCTACGATGATTTATAAGATGCTTCAGTTTGTTTCGCCAGAGAAAGACACGCAAAACCCGGTGTGGGATGTGGCAGACAGTTTATTACAAATCCAAAGCCCTGAGTAGGAGGAATTTGCTGTGCCAATTTTTTTTTTTTTTTTTTTTTTTTTTTGTGGAGAGTTGAGTTCTTTCATGTTGCACAGTTTAATTCTGCCTCTAAGTCATCCTTGTAAGCCTGTAGTGAAGGCCTCTGAAGTGGGAAGTAAGACATGTCATGCATATAAGTGCACTTAGTTGGAAGGGTTTTTTTTTTTTAGGCAGCATTAGTGAACTGTTGCTGCGATCCCTTCATGTAATGAGAAACTGGAACCAAAAAAAAATCTGACCCTGTAATGAACCAAAGGGTTTTTGATGATGTGAATACAAGCATTTCAATAGTAGTCATGCTTCTTGAATCTTACCTTATTTATTTGTGATTTAAAGCTGAAGTAAACTAATGTATGGTTTTCATTTAGAGGGAATGTGATGGCCAATGGTATTCAGCTTCCCTGAGTCACTGCTGTGTAGTACCATCTATCTCAGCCGTGTCAGCAGCAAGGATTTCTGCAGCAGCCTTGGGGACTGAAAATTTTGTTCATTCTTCATTGCACCTCAGATTTAGTTAGCTTGGATGGAAAGGAGCTGTAAACCGCGTCTTTTGAGTTTTCTTTTAACAGTATCCTACCTGACAGGCTGTACTTTGACTAGTTCATTCTAAGACAGGCATATGCAATCATAAGAACACCTCTCTGTATATTTAGGTTTGTTCGTCCTGCTTTAGAGTACAGCTCTGCACCAGATCTAATTCATTTTGCATCATCTGTGTTCCAGTAAACTGACCAGAATCTCGGGAGATTATGTCCTGACATTTCGATTACAAAAGTAAGCGTAAAAAGAATATTATTTAACTTCTCAAAACCATTTGTAAGAGTTTACAAATAATAACTCAGAATGCATGAAAATTACACTGGTAAAAGGTTTACCAATATAGACATGTTAGACGTCGTTGGAAAGCTTAGATTCTCCACAATTTAACCAACTAGTTTATTTTATGGACACAGCAAGCACCAAAGCACAATTAACACAGATATAGCAGCATGTCAAAATTTAGCATGACAAAGCAGCCACAAAAAGCTGGCATGTCTTTATAATTGCTGTTCAAAAAAGACCTATTATTTTCTAGAATAAACAAACAACTTTGAGTCTTATTTGAACTGATGCAGCCTGGATGTTTTACTCACCCAGTTTTCATGTATTTATTCAAAAACTGAAAGGTGTTAGCTTTAAAATAACATATCACACATGTAAGTTGGGCTTACAGTTCCTAAGCTATTTGCCTTTCCATGTGAGTATGCAAAATAGGCAAGAATTTCCCAAAAATAGGTGGATATTAAGAGGTTAAAAATAAACTTGTTTTGCAGGAAGAGCAAATGACCGGAACTAAAATCACTGTGGGGAGGAGAACAAGGTTAGTGGCAGAGAATTGCTCTGTGGTGTTAAAAGTGCACTCAATGAAAACTACTAACCTTCTCAGAAGTTGGGGAGGATATGCTGACGCTGATGTTTGATCCCAGTGGATCTAGAAGGACTTTGAAGATTGGAGAATCTGGCACCCGGTTGAGAGAATTGGTAACAAAGGGCAAACAAACCAAGCAGAGGTTTTTTGAGGGTCAGATGTAGTAGGCAGATCTAAAGTCCAGGTTTAGGTCATACGCAATTGAGAGAACAATCAAGACAAGAGAAGAGGCACACAGATTTGGTCGGAAGGCAAGGCAGAAGGTCAATGTTGAGAGACCTGAAGCCAGCATAAGTATAGAACAGGGGCAAGGTAGGCAGAGGAAAAGAGAAAGGAGCCAGATCGATATCAGGATGTCAACAAAAGATCCCTGGATGGTCCATTCACACAGATGGCTTTCAAGAATCTGGCAGTTACCCACTGGGAGAGCATGGAATATATAGTGTTCCACCCAGATACAGCAACTTCAAGTAATAGGAGCTGCTGCAGGTATAACAACTCTAGCTGGCTTCACACACACTATTTAACATGTGTGCTCTGTCAACCCCCACAAAAAGTTGCCACGCAGCTGTCTTAACTCAATGCATCAAAGACCTGTTTGTGAATTACTCTTATTTTGAAAATGTACAGATCTGCTTTACTCTACTTTACTCTGACTACTCCTGTGGCTCTTGTGGTTTAGATAGTGACACATTTTGCTCCGTCACCCGTCACAAATAGACTCAATCTGTACATCTGATGGGCGACAGAGGGGAGCTGTGAGCCATGGTGCAGTCCAACAGAATCAATAGGAATTTCCACACAGACAAGAAAAGCTTCCATTTGTGACAAAACAAAGATGCACTGATGAATGAGAAGTCAGACCTGATTGCCAGTGTAGCAAAAGGAGCAGGGGGTGATGTCATGGTACTGCATACAACACCTTTTAAGGCAGGTACAGACAGGAATCATTACAGTTCCCTACATGGTTACATGTTATTTGACAAACTGCAAAAAAGCACTTCTCTGATCTATGATTTATTAATATTAGACAACAGACGTATTAATACTTTCAAGTTAAAAACAAATTCTGTATACCTTGGCTTTATTAGATGTAAGCTGGTATTATTAGATTCATTTTTCAATATTTCATAAGCTGACAAATTGAAAGACTCACTCTGGCATCTGGGGGGAACAAAATTACACAATTTTTAGGCACACATGGGAAATTTCTCCTTCTATATTAGTGATTATCAAAAAGAAATGTATAGAAATAATTGCAGCTCTTACTACTTCATGAAAAAATCCCCCAGAGGATTTCAATTCTTCTTTAAAGATTCACCTCTGCAGCAGCCGCTGGGTGAGAAGAAACCATTTAGTCATTCAGGAAGGACATATCTGCAACATAAATCCTTAAATAGAAGTATACTGATGCAGGGATGATTTACTTAATTAGTTGGCAACACACGCTTTACTCTTTGCAGGTTTGGATAGTAATCTGATCACAAATACTGCCCAGTTTACTGTATATAATTATTTATTTCTACATAGCAAAGATTCTGATCCCTGGACTTGATTCATGATTCTTTTCCAATCTGTTTTCTCATGATGTCAGATGCCGTTAGGAATCCATTTCTTTCCTTAGAATGGGTCTTTGGCATCAGTAAAGCTTGATCGAGACTGTAGTGAAAAGCTTGGCTTATCGCTGTCCAGAATCTCACCCATTGGGATGAGGGTTAAAAGAAAACTAGCTTTAAAATTATGTTTTACTTCAGCCTTGAGGTGGGGTCAAGCTTCGTAGATTAGGGTGAAGGAGGCCTGTGCGTGTGATGGTGCGGTATGTTTCTGTAGGTGGAGGAGGAGGTGAGGGGCCTTTAGAAACCAAATGACTCAGAGAAGGACGAGAAATTAGTGGTTACCAACCTCCAGGCCCTGTTGGAAAATGTCAGCCCCCTGAGAAAGTGTCATATGACCTGAAAACTCTGACATCATTTGATGTTTTAGCTGCGTTTAATTTGTCTCTCTAAAAAGAGCAATCTTGATTTTATGACTCGCTTTTGAATTAATTATGTGCTTGGATGAAATCCATGAGGGAAAAACAAAGTCTATATTATCCACATCCACTTTAACAGAGTCAATTGTTTTAAATGTCTTATGTTGCTGCAGATTGTTTGGAAGCTTTTTGTTGAATGTATAAAGATAAAAAAAATCAAAATCCCAGAAAAGAAAAACTACTTAAAAGCCTGAAATGCAAGAACTGACATCACAATTTGTTTGCAATCTTGTTGTTGTCTTTTGTTTAGTATCTCCCTAAATAAAACTTCCTAAAGAATGAATTATACATCTGAAATATTTCCACGTTTTAATTTCTGGAACGGATGGTTTCTGCCAACTGTGAAATGTCTCCAACAGATTTCAAGCTTGTTAAATGTTTTACTGCATGAAATGCAACCTTACAAGTGCAGAGTGTCTGGTGTCCTGCTATGGATTGGTCCCAAACTTGGATAAATGCAAAGAGCTGCATCAGGAAGAGCATCTGGAGTCAAACTTTTCCCTAAATTACAAAGCTAATCAATAACATGATCTCCATACTAGATCGGTCAGGGCCCAGATTAACAACAACATGCTGGTGACTAATGACTTTGGAAACTGGGCTACTGTTTGTCAGCAAAGAAAAGGAGGATGACATGTCTGTAAGTAGCGAAAAAGGAAAGGAAAGAAAATGGGGATTTTATGATGTGACTAAGACAGGAAAATATAGCCCTCAACAGCCAAAAATGTCACATCATTTCATAGAAAAGAGGTATGTATATATTTAAAGTTTTAAAAGTGTACAAAAAGTTTAAAGTGTACAAAATGGCTAAAATTTCATAGTGAAGTTATAATACTAGAGAAAGGATTTTGAGGCTGGAACTACCAGCCAGAAGACTTGGATTAAGACCAAACATGAGATTTATAGGAGTTAAGGAGGCCATGAAGGTAAATGTGTGAGAGAAGAAGATGCGGGAGATGGGATTAGATAGAGACAGATGAGTCGCTGTGGCGACTCCTGAAAGGGAAAAGGTAAAGGGGAAACCATCTTTTTTAATATTTGCATTAAACAGTCAAAAGTTTATAACTTTGGTGATTTCTCTACACAACAACAGCCTCAAAAATCTTAACATTTTATGTCCTAACTTCTTTAAAGTTTGAGAAATATGAAACAAATAACGCAGCTTGTCATGAAATTAGAACATAGGACTCAGAATTCAGGTAAGACAGACAGTGGGAAAAATCAAAGCGTTTATTTAAAATCTGAACCGGAGCTGGGGATCTGCAGCAGCTGCAACTAGGGCAAGGCACTGCCCATCACTGAAATCTCTGGTGGAGAAAAACACAGGTAAGTGACCATGATAATCTGACGGAAGATGATTAACCATGTGAGTCACTTACCTGGTTTATCAATTCAGTCCATCTCCATTTACTGCTGTAGGATCCAGCTGGAGGGCTGCCAACTACATGCGTCAGGCGCCGCCTAGAGATGCTACAGTCCTGGAGGGCAACCATGAGTCTGAGCCAGGTCAGGGAATCAGATAAGAACAGGAAGGCTCAGAGGTCCAGGAGTCCATAGCCTGGTCAGGGATTCAGATTAGAACAGGAACAGGCTGGTTCAGGGTTCCAGGAGTCCACAGAGAGTTCAGGCAGAACGTTCAGATGCAGAACTGAAGGGAGAGTCAAACTGGGTCCTTTTTAAACATAAACTTTAAGACTTTTTATTGAGAGGTCAGTCATGTGAACATTAATAATCTAACTGACCTGATTTTATTTCTGTGATGTTTTAATGTGTAATTTGCTCTGTTGTTCTTGTGTACAGTCACTGTGTTTTGTGTAAAAGCCTAACTGGGGACAGACATTGAGAATTAGCCTTAGCTAAAATGTTGTAGTGTGTGACATGATGCATGAAACATACTTGTCCCCATTAAATAAACGAATAAATAAAACAGGTCAGGATATCAAGAACACTTCAAAACGTTAAAACCGCTCTCTCTCCACTGAGCCAAGACAGGAACAGGGCACGCTCAGTGGATAAGAGGCAGATCAGGAAATCGGAAAAACTCTACCGAATGCTAAAAAGAAAAGCTCTCTCCACTGAGCCCCCAAAAACGAGCACTAAAACAGGAGCATCAATAACATCATTACTAATCTGGCTCCTATGGCTTGACTGAGTTGTATATAAAGAAGCAGGAGCAGGTGGATTAGTTGACTAGTAACTGGAAACCAGGCAGAGTTAGGCAGGTGAATGAAATGAGCAATTGGGACAGCCATCCAAGATCTTGAGACTGGTATTTCTTTCTGTGCATTTCGTTTAATGTTTTTTGAAACAAAAGTTGCTACTTCCTGTATCAGCTGGCTCCACTAATGCTGCCACATTTGGACAGGAGAACAACATTACTAGTTAAGGTCAATCTTACTTTGAACAGAATAAAAGCTAAAAATGTTTTGTGAGCATTTTTCACTTGTATTTATTTTTTAGCAAACATGAAGCAGAAACGTGACTCATGCTAATTAATCTAGCTTGTAATTAGCTGAGTGATCTTTGTCTGTTTAGAGGGAAAATAAACTCTTCAGATGCACTTAGTTTTTAAAGAATAACATCATTTTGCAAAGCGATGTGCTCTACATATGCTGTTGTCATAAATTATGGAGCTATATCATTTTTAATCCTAAAATTGCATAAAACAGAACTCTACATTCACCCATTTCTTATACAGATAATGCTGTTCAGTACTTGGTACTGAAAATATATCCTATTGTACTACATAAACATGCTTTGTAGAAAAAAAAAAGCAACCCGAGTTTAGAATTACTAACATCTCCTGCAATACCCCTTTAAGCTGCTGCAATCTGGCAGGAAACTGATGGTCCTACTAACAAAAACAAACCACTAGAAAAAAACCTTTATCCCATCGGCTGTGTTCACTCTGAACAAGCAATATCTTAAATGGACTCACATATATTGCATCACTTGATTTAAGATACAATGATTTTAATGAATTCAGTATTTCAGGCTTATTAACTTTATATACTTTCCAAACAGTTTTTGTTTTGTACTGTATAAGCAGGATTGGTGCCTATTTTTCCATACATCAGGGACATCTTATTTAAAAAAAAGATGAACAATAAAGTTTTCTTATGTAATGTTAATAGATGCAAACTCAGTCAAAGCTGAAATGTTTTCCTCAGAGACCGGAGTTCATTTCATTTCAGGACCATGCTGAGGATCACACTGTGCTGACAGGTGAAGCCACCACCTAGGTATGAGGTGCTGCTTTAAATTCTCAGCTGTAAAGCCACATGTCCCATATGTTAGTGAAGAGACCAGAGGGTCCGGACAGGACCCACAACCACGTTCACAGAGTTAATTAAATACCACGACCTCAAGGGAATTTGGTGCATGGTTGAAACCTTCTGGGAAGTCTTAAACTTTATAAAATGAGTGCAGCAAAAATGACTGAGTCATTTTTCAAGTGTTGGAAAATGATCTTTTCAAGCTCAACTCTAAGTGGGCAGGGTAATATTTTGAATAAGAGAGTTTTCAGAGGTTTATACAGTAAAGTTATGTTCTGTTTTCTCTTTTGTATTTGTCATCTTTGCTAGTAATTCTCAACAGGCAGTACTTGTTGACATTAGAAAAGACACGAAAGGGTCCTTGATAGAAGTTATGCTTTTTGTACTGAGGGTGTTCTGCATTTACACAATTTGATAAAACAAGCAAGTCCAAAGAGGCTCACAAGATACAGTTTCTATTATTATTAACTTGGTTTTAAGGAAATCTTAAATATGTTATAAAATAATTGTATATTCCCTGATCCATCAGAAATCTAAAATGAAATATTAAAAATAAATTAAACCCAAACTGATGCATATGCCTTGTAATCTTCAAACGACGCTTTAAATTAAAGTTGAAGAGAAGTATGAAAACCCAGAAAAGTACAAATGATTATAGATCATCGTCATCTTTAGCATCCTGCTGTGAGCAGGTCGACTTCCTGCTGCGAACAAGCTTTGAAAAATCATCCTTTAAAGCAAAAACAAATTGAACAAAATCTGCTGAGGTTCAACAAGAAAATCTAATCTGTACAACATTACAGAGTTTAATTTGCCTTCAGGCATAAAACATTAAATAGTTATCGGTTTGAAATCCTGTAGAAAGAATAAATGAAAATTATTTCAGTAAAAATATACAGATTCGCTGGCTTCTGGGCCAGATGTGGAAATAATGTCTTTTGAT
Source organism: Cyprinodon tularosa (assembly GCF_016077235.1). Lineage (NCBI taxonomy): Eukaryota > Metazoa > Chordata > Actinopteri > Cyprinodontiformes > Cyprinodontidae > Cyprinodon > Cyprinodon tularosa. The sequence continues at coordinate 2,966,955 of NW_024039229.1, read as the reverse complement.
TGTTTTAAGAAATCCTAATATTAAAAGGAAAAATCTGTTTGAAAGTTCAAATGCATTTTTTTTATTATGTAAATCTCTAACCTACAGACTTCAACAGCTTGGATTTAAATGTTAAAACACTTCTAGGTTTTCAGTACGAGGGAGAAGAATCTAATGCTGCCTCCTTCTGTGAGTAATTGGTCATTAAACTGGTGTTAACATGCAGTTGTGCTTTTAAGGCCTTTGGGTCAGAGTCATTATCTGGTCTCAGTGTGAGGTTGCCTGATGTAAAAGGTTACAAATCAACCTTTTCATGTAAAAAAAAAACAGCTATAATGTTTTTCTACACAAATTTAAGCCGCAAATTCTGGACACATGAGACTGATGGCCGCCGTTAACGTGACGTGACCCTCTATAATTACTACATGTGTCCAAGCATCAACATTCAGATTAGGGAGGAATGTAAGGACAATAATCTGAGGCTGATCTGTGCTGAATCTCTGGGTCAGACTTTAAATATCTTTTTTTCAAATAGCTTTGCATTTCTAAGGATGCAATGAGAAAATGACCCATTTTTAGACTCTGGTCCATGAGGGGAGGAAGGGAGTAACAGAAGAATGCATTATACAGATCAGCTATTGTATACTGATGGAGCATCATGGAATAAGCTGAGTTGTTGTTTCTCTTGTTGCACACCTGCAGAACAAGAATAGAGCACTTTAACAAGAAATCCTACAGATTCACATTCCCAGAATAAACCCTGATGAATAATGTCTTTGCAAACCAGAAGCAGACTGCCAAGAATGGAAAAAATACATATATTTTTTTAATCTTATTTGGAAAGAAAACAAGTTTTTATATAAAAACATAATAAAAAATATATATTTTCTAAAAACATTTTTTGTATTTTATTTAAATGGCTGAAATTATTCAACTACAAAAAATATTGAATACATAACATAAATATGTTCCTTGTGCCTGAAAATGTATCTTAAAGGGATATATTTACATTATATGCCTATAGAGGAAATACTAAAAAAAAATTTGATCATGATAAAAAAGATTATACACATCATCTGTGCTGATAATTTTTGGATTGACCATTTTGAGGATAAAGAATCCACCACCGGGATCTGCTGGCAGTCCAAAGGAACCATCAGAAAGCCAGATGTCAGTAGATGAAGCAGCTACCTAATAGAGCCTGATCATCCTGCAATGCCTTGTGTTAAAGCAACAGCTTGACATGGTGGAAAACCAACTCAATCTACAGCAACTCTAAGTTCTAGGGAATCCTCCCAGAGCGTCCAATCAGAATATCGAGAAAGAGAAAATTCCTGACAAATTAAATGTTACTTTCCATTTAGTGCATTATTTATAATTCCTGAATTAAATCTAATCTTGGATTCCAGCAGCTCTGACAGATAACTACTCTCCCAACTTTCTTTATTTTATTCAACCATCCTATGTACGGTATAATGTTGTTTATACTTAGACTGAAAAGTTAACATAGCATTGCTATCACTAGTATCAGTATTGGTAAAGGTTTATACTCACCCATCAATGAACTTCACAGCGACGGCTGAACACGCAAGTTTTGCTCCCACTTCAGTTAATGCCAATATTTGTGTCGCATTCTGAGTATTATTCAAGTCTTATTCCTCCTAGAATATTTATTTTTGTTGTCGTTGCACTTTCTCACACATTTTGGTCTTTTCCACAATATTATTGCAGTTCCACTTGGAGTCTATTTTGATTTTGCTTGTTAACCAAATATGCACAATGTTGTGCCTCTAGTCAAGCAATGTTTTCATTACAGAAGGGCTTTAATTACGAAGAAATGAAGGAAAACTATAAAACACTAAAATAAAACAAAATACAACAGTAGGCAGCAAAAAATTATCAGAACATTTTGGTGTTCAGCCAGGGGTAGTTACTGGTGTATACATTTAAAAAGTCATAAAACCAGAGTATGCCTTTTTAAATCAACACATGTTGACCTATAAAGCCTGCATTTCAAAATTCTAGTACATATCTATAAATCAGGTCCTTGTTCTCCAGTATGAACCTTGTAACCATGTAGACCCCACAGATCATCAGAGCACCAGGCGAACCGAGGCAGCATTAAGGTGGGTAAACACTGTACGATTTTTTTCAGTCGTTGCACGCAGCTTGTGATGGTCACATGGTCAGTAACCCCACACACAATCACTTTTTCATAAGTTTTAATACACAGTAGCATAAATATATTGGTTTATTTATTTTGACAATATTGAAGACATTAGTTCCAAATGTAGCGTGCACATTTGGTTAACTTTTGTATATTCAATTTTGTCAAATGCTTAATATATTTTGTGCTTTCTTTTCTGGTGTTGTGGGAGTGCCATCAACTGGGAGAATGTGGCTGACATGATCATGGACTGATTGGGTGATACCATCTGGAGTTCCACTATGGGGGAAGACCATGGACTCAACATTTGAAATATGTTGCATAATTTCTTCTTCTTACTTTTGTGACTTGCTAATTTTATTGATTTGTTTAATGATTGTCATTTAAGTTTAATCCTTAAGCTAACTGTTTAGTTATTTTTTGTTAAATTGGTGTAGATGTTCTCCCTACCTCTTCCTCAGTGTGTCAGCCTGGTCTGATCAGCCAGTATTTAAGTCCCCTTTGTTTGCTGTGTGTCAGGTCATTTTTTGTTTGTTCAGTTAGTTTGAGGTTTGAACTTGATATTTTTTCCCCTTAGTTAATCTCCTCATTTGACCTCTTTTAAGGGCCCTGAAATTTTTGTTTGGATTATTGTTACTTTGGGGAAATAAAACCCAGTTTTCTTGACAATCACCACTGTGTCCTCATGTTTGGCTGGCCCGGTCCCTCACACAGCTACAGTTCACACTGTATGGCAAAAACACAGGGTTTCGTCGTACAGTGTGAGTTCACAGCTCACGAGTAATATTCTCATACTGTGCGGCCCGACGCTCTGATGCGATCTAACTGCTCACACTGTACATCTAAAACCACGTGGGGCTCAGCTCCACAGTGAAACAGTGCAATTAGACTCGTCTATTCACAAACCAAACGAGTAGAAGAGGAATATGAAGCTCACTAGAGTGAAACGCGCTGCCTTGGCAATTTGTGCAATTTTGTGCTGAAAGCCCTAAAAAGAAAAGGCGATGACGTATTTGGACAAAGACATGGCTAAGCAAACGTGGCTACTACGGTCTGTCAATTTTACAGAAAGACATCCATTTCACTCGCACCTTGCCGTGCTGCTGTGTTTCCATCTGAGAGGAAGAAAAGAAGAATCCTTGTTTGTGCACTGAGCAATTTGCCCACGACCACCTTACGATGGCCGACTGAATTTTAAACATGTTTAATCTTCTCCCGACCTTACGATTCCTGATTGGGAGGTGGTCCTGATTGCCCCTCGTTACCCACTGTACACTACACAATGCACGATTAGGCTTAAAGTCGGACCGACCGAAAAATTCTCGCATGGCTAGAGAATTGTAGCCTCGTGAGACCATCCTGATCTCGCGAGCTTTCAAGATTTCACTCGCAGATCAGTCTGGAGACTCTCCGTTACAGAAAATTTGGAGCCGTTCACCAAACGAACGTCCAATCAGCGTTGGCTTTGAGGCGGGTTGAGGTGTGACGCAACGAGAAGCGCGACAGTTCAGTCTAAAGAACATGTCGGCTTCAGCCTATGAAACTAGCGTTAGCGTGGCTATCGAGCAAGTTTTATCGGAATTACAGAGTATTTTTTCACTGAAAGAAGAGCAAAACACTGCTCTGGAGGCTTTTCTCAGAGGAAAAGATGTTTTTGTTCTTCTTCCGACTGGTTTCGGCGAGAGTAGCCTGGCTTGTGGTTGTGTTTTCGTCGTCGCTCTGTTAGTACGTCATATGCTTCGTTGATCTGATTGGTTTATTTGGCCCGTCTATCACTAACATAGGCCAATCAGCTAACCAGTATTTTCGCCCCTTCCCAAAATTACTTAAACGGAAGGTTTCCAGATTGATATGTGGAGCAAATCCATCTGGCGGAGTCAGGTTAAGAGAACTGGCCAAAAATGGGCAAAAAAATCATACAGTGTATTCTTGCCTTTAAGCTTCTATTCCCAAGTGCATGGGCATGAAACAAACTCCATGGAAACCTGAAATATGCTCAAACTGATGGTTGCTTTAAATCAAGACCAACATGTTTAATATTTTTTAACACCTGTTGCTGTCAGGCATTTTTATCTGCTGCAGTTGTGCCTCTTTTCATAGATGTTCTGTAAAGCACTTTGACCTGACTTGAATTTAATGGAGCCATGTAGATAAACCTGCCAAGCATAAATAACATTTATATAATTTATAGACATGTGGGATAAGTCTGGTATATAAGTAGAATAAAGGTCAATATTTATGACTCAAATTGGTTTCAGCAGTTTAATAAAAAGTTCAAACATCAACCTTTTTCAAACATCATGCAATGGTAAAAAAAAAGAGTCAGTCAGCAGAATTTCAGCTCGGCCTTCTTGATTATAAACCCTTTACTCTGCTAATTGAGGAGCACATCAGCGTAGCTCCCAGCTGATAAGGCAAATAAGATATTTCCTCATAAAGAGGAAACTCTTTTCCTTCTCTGGCTCAATAACATTTTGTCAGCACTGCGTCATCTGCGTTAGAAGCTGCTGTCTCATGAAAATGTCTGATTCAGACCTGAAGAAGAGGAACAAAAGGAAAAACTGAACTTCTTTTCTGATTTCAAGAAAGCTTCTTATTTTCTGTACAACTTATCACAACACATTCAACTATTTTACACTCAAATAAACTAGATCTGATTCAATTATTGCAGTATCACAAATAAAAAAATATCTATTTATATTTCTTCCAATATTTATTCAAATAAAGATGTCTGAATTTCTCTTGCCTTTTAAGCATTTTCCCACATGTATGATTTTATAGTCAAGGACCATTTGGGTTCCCCACTGTTTGCACATGATCATTTCCTATTCTGCTGCACAACCCTTTATTAAATCCACTTCAAAGATAATTATGTTATTGGACTTTAAATATTTAAATAATTTCCAAATCCCCTTAATTGGTTTTTGCATTTATTTTCGACGAAAAGTCAGAGTTCATTAAGGCAAGTTTAGTATTGCCTGACATGTCTGCAGAGGGGCAGCTTACCAAGCAGATGCAGAGGGACAACATGTAAAACCCGACACAGAAAACTCCAAATGAGCTGAGATTTTATTGCTGGGAGGAGACAGCTGCTAACCAACCAGCTCACTCCCTGGACTTCTGTCTGTTTGGGTTATAATGAAACAACAACAATCCGTTTTCCTCTCCGGCTGCACCACCAAGCATATGTACGGCTTTCTGTGCAAAGCCACTGGGACCCTGTTGATGCAAATTTCCTTGCATTTATCCCTATTTTTGGGTCGATCTGCGCCCCAGTTTTGGGTAAACTGGGTCTACAGTTATACACTCCAGTGCAACAGGTCGGCATGCCCTGCTTTCTGAAAATCCTGGACTGAACCTGGATGCAATAATAATAACTATAATCCAATGAATTTGCTGAAAGTATGTTCCTGATATAATAGGTTATAGCTCCTCATACATGCCCTGCTTCATATATAAAGCTGATGGAGCTCCTGAATTATTCTAATCTTGAGAGAATCTATATTTTCAATAAGCTTCTATGCATCTATGGCGGGCGTAGCTGCTGGCTAACCTTTTGTGGCTCAGTCATACGGCGTTCATTGTAATAAGTCTCTTGCAGCCTGGGGTCTTTTATATTCTGACCTGAAACACCTCCAGCAGTGAACAGCAGTCAGCTGGCTGCCACCATAAGTTCTTTTCAAACACCCACCTGCAGTTTCAATCTCTTTCTTAAAGCAGCCAATTATTTTTCCTTCATGCACCTTACTTTTTTTATATATATATACAATTTCATTGTATTTTGTTGGCTGGCCAGTGTGATGGAAATGTCCATCTAAGGGTTTTGTAAAATTTCCAAGGCTTCTTACCCAAACAAACTTTTTTGGGTTGAATAGAATGGTTTCTGATCAAGCAAACTACATACATAAACATCTGAAGAAAATTATGGTTTCTGGCAACAGCCTTCAATTCATTAATGAATTGCAGCGATAAACTTTAGAGTAAATCACTGGGATTTTTATATTACACCAGGAGTGTCTGAAAAGTTTCATCTGTGAGCCAAAATCATAAAGTTTCATAGTACTAAACAAACAAAAAAATCGTAAAACGGTTGGACTTGCATACTTTACATGCATTATTTTTGATTAAAGAAAATCAGTCACATTTTTTTTTTTTTTTTTTATGAGAAAGAGATTTGTAAACGGCATCCAGGTTATGAGTTATTTGGGGGATGATTAAAAAAAACTGAATAAAAAGGTTTATTTTCAGCATTATTAACAATATTTAGGTAATTTCTTCTTTAAAAATCACTAAAACATTAAGCTAAGTTTAAAAAAAAAAACGTTGATAAATAGCAGAATTTTGTGATCTGAAAACTGTTTTTCTTTACAAGTTTCAGGATAGACATCTTATTTAGCATGATATTAAAGAGAAAATAAAAAGCCTGTTACACCAACAAAACAAATAACTGGAAAAAGTTTTATTTTCTAACATGCAGAAAATAGGGGGGGGTATGACATGCAGACCTATTCCCCTTAAAGTATTTTGTCAAAAAAGCATTATCAAACAGGTCTGAATAAATTAAACATTTTTCTGATGTTTTTAAAATAACAACTGTTGAGCTATCACTTGGTATCAAATTGTTGTTCCTAAACTTTCACCTATTAGACCAGCCATTTGCCTTTCCCTGTTTGTTTATCGCTATTCTTCCTTTCTTTCTCTTCATCATAATACCTGAACGACATGAATTTGGTTACATATAACAGTCTTAATACATTCTGGTCAGATTCAGAATGATATCATACATTATTAAATGCAATTTGGTTCCACATGAAAATAACTTACAGATTTCAGACACATTTCTTGCCTTACATGTTTGAAGTTACTTATGTCATAGCTGGTTCAAACACAAAAACAAATGAAAGGCAAAATATGTTTGGTTTCAAAAGAAAAGCAGCAAAACCTCATATCCAAACAGGATATTTTAATTAAAATTATAATTTTGATGGATTGGATACTGCATCTAATCAGACATATCTGACACAGCAGCACAGCACAGTGTGTTATAGTGTTATATCAGAATCAGGGTGAGAACATTTTGATTTCTAAAAAAATTAAAATAGGACATTTTGCTCTGCCTTGATCCGTATAAATGACACCCAGTTTACTGAAAGATACCTTATAATTTCTAAAAATAATAATTAAAGCCTCCTAAATATCATGATAAGATTAATAAAGATAATAAAACCTCTCTTTATGGATTCCTCAGAAGTTATTAAACACACTTTATTGTGTCAATGGTTAAAAAATAAAAATAGGAAACAAAATAAGACTCTGTAATGAAATAATTATATAAATTTCTGAACAAGGATTTGTATTTTATTTTTCCATCACTCCCAAATCCTAAATTTGATCTATTTAATGATTCAGCATCTTGTTCATTTGATAATTTCTTGTGCAATAAGGTAACTAGAAAAAACTTTATAGTTTTTGGCATCATCTGTTATAATCTAAATACTGAGCAGCGAACAGTTGCAAGACAGCAGTAACCTGCTGAATTACACGTAGTAGCTTAATTTTATTATTTACCAGCCTCCACATAGAAGCACTTACCCACTTGGAGAAGTTGCCTTTCTTCTCGGCAACATCTTTCTCCTTCTCCCTTTTTTCGCTTCCCATTTTGAGCTCCTCAGATCTTCCTCTCTGAGCCCATCTGTAGAGCCACTGCATTCCTCCTTTTTGCTCCACAGATTTTTATGATACAACAACATGGAAAATTTACAGATGATTGCTAATACGGGAAGACGGTGGGAAAAAGGGGGTAAATACGACAGTTTCCCTTCCAAAATGGAACACTTGACAAGCTATGGAAGTCTTCAACATCTTCATCTCTATCGTAAAGAACTTTTACAGACTAGATCTTCAGAGAGTATCCCCTACCAGAGCCCCTCCTCTGCCCTTCCCCATCTTCTCTTCTAAATATCTTACTTCCCTTTATGTCTACACACTTTTGAGAGAACCTTCCTTCTGTGTACCTTATCGATAACTTTGGTATGAACTGTATTTTTATATTGCTCAGTTCCAAGTCTTAAAAAGCATCTAACATATTCCTAAACATTGAGGACATATATGCCCTCTAAGATCCTTTTCTGAGCTGCTTCCTTTGGGGCAAAGCTACTGTCTTGCTTTATTCTCAAGAAACAAGACAAAATTTTCCTTCACAGTACAAGTAATTAAAACATTAAACAGTAAAAAGGTATTGTAAATTACTGAGCTTAAACTTCTTTAACATTAATGCCCTGTTTGTTTATACAAATGCCTGTTCACAATTTCCCTATAGGGAGAAGTAAAGTTATCTATTATAAGCAAATACACCCAGAGCTGCAGTAGAATGATTTCAGATCAGAGATCTTCCATTTTTCATCCCCAGCTCAGGATGTCATGATCTGGCCTGTTTGCTCCTCCCTAATTAGTCATTCCTTTCACCTGCCGTTTTCCCTCCCTGCCTCAATTATAAGTTATTCCTCTCACCTGTTTCCTCTGGTTTATATTCAGTTCAGCCTGAGCATTCAGTGCCAGATCATTTCTTGTCTTTCTGTCAGTCTTTCTGTTCAGTTTTAGTTCATGGTTCATGTCCTGGATCCTAGCAGCCAGTGGAAAAAGGGTTTTTGTGTTTGTCTCGTCTCCTGATTGTCCACTGTTCCTCCCCTGCGGAGTCCTCTGGGTTTTTGGCTCATTATGTGGGGAGGTTCAGTTTTTATCCAAGTAAGCCTGGCTCCAGGGAGGAGACCAGTTTAAAGGTCCTGCATCAAGTTCTGGTTCCACGTCCTGTCTCGGTTACCCTCTTCCACTGAGCCTGCATGTCTGCACCGGATGCTGTGTGTGACCGTCTGGTCACGCTTTTGGACCCTGTCAGACTCTGAACCCGCCTGGGAGCTCTTTGATGCTTGGAAGCCTGGATCCTGCCACCTGTCTGTTCCAGCCTGATCTGGATCCTGTTCCTGTCTGTTCTGAATCCCTGACCAGGATCGGCTTCCTGCAAGACCTCTGGAACTGCAGCTCAGGGGACATTCTTGGACTGGACTGTTTAACCAGGTAAGTGACCAACTCAGACAATCGTCTTCTGTCAGATGATCATGGTCACTTACCTGTGTTTCTCCCTTAGTGTCTGATATTGGGCGGTGCCCCGCCCCCCTCCTGCAGTGTCTGTGAGCCTCAGCTCCACTTCAGTTTATTTTAATAAACTTTTTGAACTTTCCTACTGACTGTCTCTCCTTGAATACTGGGTCCATCTGTCCTCGGCTTATGACACAGGATTGCAATGCCCTACTGGGTCACAAATGCAGCAGGGGGTCAAGATTATTTTTTTTAAAGATAAACATGCTTTTCAGGGTTAACTTTACAAAAACACAAAGGTTTTGCGCGTAGACCTGATAACTACTGAGTTATTCTTGATTTATTCAGTTCCACATTTTGTTTCTAAAACCCTTTGGCCTTATCAAGTAAAATCTTCTTCATCAACACCTCCACCAGTTGTTGAAAACTGCACAACAATGACCTCCACTCTCTTAACCCCAGGTGGACATAGCACAGGGGGCCTTGCACCATTTATTTATTATTTGGGAGCTCCCAGATTAAATATAGTTGAAGATTTCTGCAATAGAAGATCCCAACCAATTCCTAACTGTAGATCCACTTCAGAGTGTATGGCAAGACTTTAAAACAAATGTTTACAGATGCAACATGACTGAGTGTCCAGTAGGATATTTTTAAACTTAAAATTAGGGTTTAAAAAAATGAAATTTTAATTGTGCAAATCTCTGTTGCATAAAATACCAAAGAAATCAAGTGAGGTTCTTGGTTGTAATGTGAAAAATATGAAAAGAGATATGAATACATTATCAAAGCCCTGCAGCTAAAGTCCAAACTTACAGTGTGTTTCAGCAAACACAAAGGAGATGGATCTAAAAATATACATTTTAGAGGATCATTTCAAGTCATACTGAGAGAAGATACTCTTTTTTTTTTCAGCTTGGCTTTTTTTTTTCTCCTTTTTTTGACTTGCTCAAATTGCTTCACAAAGAAATTATTTTGATATCTGTTTCATCTCAAGGTTCACAAGCGTGAAACAAGATAGTAGCATGGAGAGACGACCATGCAAAATGGAAAACAGGAGTAGAGATTACGTTTCTTTGGAGTGCATCAATCTGAGGAATTGACAAAAATTGTCTAGAAGAGTGGTGTGGTGTTTGTTTACAGAAGCAGATTAGAACCTTAGAAGGAGAGTAAATCTTGCAGACTGGATGTAAACGATGGTTTGGGGACAAAGAGTCGAAGCAAAGCCAATAGGGCGGTGCTTTAAATCTATTTCATAACTGATAGCAGCAATAAATCTTCTGCCCGCCCAAACACAGTTTATAAAAGAAGTGGAGTTTCCTATCGTTTGGATTTATTACTCGGGTAAACTTCCTATAAATTGACTTTTTCTACCATATGAACCCATCCAAGTTGTACTGTAAGGGTATTATTTTTAGCTCACTGTCAGAGTCTCCTGCAACTGCCTGTAACAATAACCCTCCTTTCTCCCTGTAACCTCCCGGTGCCAATTTTAGAAATCACAACAGCTTTTAGATTAAAATCATATGGAAACACCACTAAATGTGTCCATGTAAACATGCCTCACATCTTACATCCAACCAATTGGTCTTTTCTGGTCTTGTTTTAAGATTGATATACTAAGTTAGAGCAGAGTCTATTAGATTTTTATCTGCCTTTGAGGGGATCCTCTTTTTAGTAGGATTTTCTCAATAGAAGACAGAAACAGAATCTTCTCTTCTTCAATATATCCACATCAAAACAAAACCAAAAACACTTTTTGGCTAAATATAATAGTTGGTTAGATGGATAATATTTGCAGTTTGTACCATCCATTTTCCAACTAGCTTATCCCAAGCGGGGTCACTGTCAGGATCCCAGTTTTTGTGTTTGTCTCTTGTCTTTTGTGTTTCTCCTTTCCTCCACCAGGAGGCGCCTGGCTCCGGTCCGCCTCCTCACACACCTACAATCGGTTGCCTCATCATCGGACTACTCTTAAGCTGCTGGTTGCCACTACTTCGACGCCAGAGTGTTTGCCGGTTTGGGGTACTCTAGTCAAGCCTTGTTTATTCTGAGTCTAATCTGAGTTTTTGCATTTTGAGTTTTTGTCCTCTAGCCAAGCTGAGATCACATTGAGTTTTACTGAGCGCTTGTTTCTCCCTGAGTCTCATCCTTGTTTGTTCTTTTCCTTTCGGCAGGAAGCCTTCCTGCAAACTGGACCTTTCCGGACCGCCTTCTCCCAAGTGGGATCAACTGAGTCTTACACTGAGCGACGGATTTCAAACAGGAGGTTTGGATCCAGCCACTTTTGACCACACTGAGATAACTCTCTGAGAAAGGAAGTCATCTTCACCACGACCCATTCAAGTACCACAGGAAAACTGAGTTGCTACCAGCGGCTGCATAATTCCACTCCGTCCAAGTTCTGGGTAAACCCTGTTCCGCCGTCCACCGAATCAAACAAACTCTGGAAGACCAACGCACAGACTGGAGTCTACGTGTCTCTTCTTCTCTGGAAACTTGAGTGGCAACAAAACCTCTCCTTCAAGATGAACAACTCCAATTTCCCACTGGGCCCTGAATCTAACAGTCTGTCTTCCCCTCGTCTTCCGGTTTCCGGCTGAGCAGAGTTCGGAGGAACTCCGCACCAAACTCATAATACTCTGCTTTTTGTGTCTCTGCTTCTGTCTCCTTGAACCCTAGTCGTCCTCAGCAGATGGCCGCTCACACTGAGCCTGGTTCTGCTGGAGGTTTCTTCCTGTTAAAAGGGAGTTTTTCCTCTCCACTGTCGCTACAAGCATGCTTAGTATGAGGGATTGCTGAAGAGTCAATGAGTCGATGCAATCAACTGGTTTTCCTTAGATAGAAAACTTTGTATCAATTTGACTGGATGATCTGGTTGAACTGTAAAGTGCCTTGAGATGACATGTGTTGTGAATTTTGCTCTATAGAAATAAACTGAATTGAAATTCAATAAAACCCGTTGAACTTTTACACTGTGTCCCTTTGTTTGGCTTCACTGCATGTGGGTCCGAGCCTTAGCAAAATCATGACAGTCACAAGGGGTGCTGGTGCCTCCATAGACATCTCACCCATAGACATCTCCAGCTGTCTATGGGTGAGATGCAGGGTAAACCCTGGACATGTCACCAGTCTATACCAGGGGAACACAGGACAAACAGTCATTCACACACAGACTAACACCTAAGGAGAATTTAGAGAAGCCATTTAATCTAACAGTCATGTTTTTGGACTGTGGGAAGAAGCCGGAGTACCCGGAAAGAACCCACACATGATCAGGGAGAACATGCAAACTCCATGCAGAAAGATCCCTGAAATCATAACCAGAACCTTCTAGCTGCAAGGCAGCAGTGTTACCCACTGCGCCACTGAGCAGCCTGCAGATTGCACCAGTAGGTCCAAATCCAACTATTGATTTTGGGTGTTTAACTGATTTTTTATTTTATTTTTTGTGCTGGTCCAGTTTCTAATGGGTGCATATGTGAACATATGGCTGCAAAGTGGACACACTAAAGTGTTAGACCAGTGATCATTCTTGGAAAATAGATTGAAAAGTGCACTTTAAATACATTCCTGGAAAAGAAGATCAGACGGGAACCTAATGAGCTCTTACTGTTGTTTCAGCCTGATTTAATGTCTGATAAGTGGGGACAACAGTTACATGGAATAATACTCTGAGTGAAGTACTTCATTCAAGTGGCTCCTGATTGGGAACAATGAAAAGGGCCCCAGCCCTCTAAAAGGGGCTGTGATGGTAAAAGTCCTTAATAATGTTTTTGAAGAGCTTTTCATTCTTAACTACATGCTATTGTCTCAATCACTTAAAGGAATAGTACACCCAAAACATGATTAGCCTTCATTTTCTACTCACCTCCATGCTGAACAACACTCTGGAGTACTTTTTTGATATCTCAAAGGCATCTGGAGATCTGGGAGGCTTCTTGCTGTCTGCTGACATTCAAATAATGGAGGTCCATGGCGCCCGAGACAGAAAGGTCCATAAAAGTCCACAAAAACGTGTCAATATTCCTCCATACTGCTCGTCCAATGTAATCCAAGTGTCCTGAGTGGGTAGCATCCAGAATTTACTCGAAACGAAGTCATTTAGAATGTTTTTAGAGCATAAACAGTAGTGTATAGGATTTCCTAATAGCGCCCCCATGCGCGCTCACGATTCTACGGAAGCCGGCAGACCAAACCGGAAGAAGGTGCGCATTCAGCGTCTGGTCTGCCGATAATGCAAGCGTAGAAGAAGAAATGTGCTGTTTACCTGTGCAAAGAAAGAAACAACGAAAGAAGAATGTCTGAGGACTTCAGTGTTGAGGAAGAGCATGAGTTCTTTGCCGAGCTGAATGCGCTGGTTTGGTCTGCCGGCTTCCGTAGAATCGTGAGCGCGCATGGGGGCGCTATTAGGAAATCCTATACACTACTGTTTAGGCTCTAAAACGTTCTAAATGACTTCGTTTCGAGTAAATTCTGGATGCTACCCACTCAGGACACTTGGATTACATTGGACGAGCAGTATGGAGGAATATTGACAAGTTTTTGTGGACTTTTGTGGACCTTTCTGTCTCGGGCGCCATAGACCTCCATTATTTGAATGTCAGCAGACAGCAAGAAGCCTCCCAGATCTCCAGATGCATTTGAGATATCAAAAAAGTACTCCAGAGTTTTGTTCAGCATGGGGGTGAGTAGAAAATGAAGGCTAATCATGTTTTGGGTGTACTATTCCTTTAATGTGGGTCCTTCAGTGAGAACTATGGGTAATTAATGCATCTTCTACGTAAAGTTTACACTAAATGACATCTGTTATAAGCCCTGCAGGGATCTATTTAACATATTTCACTTTTAGAATTGTATTTATGATACATGCATATGGAAAACAAAAAAGTCACATTGATCCTTGTGTAAAAGTAGAGATGCTCAGATCACACATCAGGTCTCAGTTTTTAATCACAAGTGTCTGTAAGCGTGGACTTGATATCCAGAGGAGAAATCAGGCTGAGTGGGAGAATAATTATTCTATAGTAGTACTAAATATAGAGGCTGTGTAATATTTCTGGCCACACGTTTGCTGTGAGTTTCTTCATCAGTTTGAAAAGTTGGTGGTTTAATCTTTCCAAAGGCAGCACATATTTTTGTGTCACTGCAGTAAACTGAGTATTATTGCAGCCTTAAGCAAAACTAATGAAAGCCTGTGCTTTCATGCTTATGGGGGATAATACCAGAACTCAACATTTAGCCTTTATGACAGGAAATATTTTTAGACAGCCAGGTTTCTCAGCAGGATGTCTAAGGTAATGAAAACAATGTTACTGTATGAATCTGATACGTGTGTAATTATTTCCCACCGTTTGCACAGAAACCTTGACATTTAAAGAGATTTAGGCTGTCAGGTAGGATGATCCCCTGAGATTAATTATGCACAGGAGGGTTTCCTGGATCAAACTGATTTTTTTATGAAGACTCATGACCGGCTCGATTTCTTCCTAGCAATGATCTTATAAAGTTACGCCGTAATCTGGAGCCGCACTTAAAGAGGGAAACGTGACTCTCCAAAGGCAGCAATCCAGCAGGAGTTTGAGGAAGTAGAGAAACAGACCTCTGTGGAAATATGTTTCACCACCAGAGGCGAGTCAGACTGTGGATCCCCTCCTTGCATGTTGCTGCACACACCTGGAGAAGAGTGTGACCTCATGATTGGTTGTTTCAGCACAATATTGCGCTGAATAGGCAATTATTTGATGTAGTGCAGCAACATGAACTAAAATAGGTCAGAGACAAAACACATTGGGTACAAATAAAATGTTCCTTTTCTACAGCCTTCATCCATCAATCCATCCCGATTTATTTCTTGTATATGTATATATGTGGTTTTGGTTTATCATTTAAAAAGCTAATTTCAGTTGTCGCTGCCGTTTCCACGGTAAAGCCATGTGAGCGGCGAGGTCTCTAGCGCCGCACAGGGACATCAGATTGATTAACTATGCTGCCGGCCTAATGTGGTCGTGTGTCAGGGAGCCCACACATTTAGCTCTGCAGTACTTTCTCCATGGCAGCCTGTCTCTTCTCCAGCTTTGCCCTTTGGAAGTTAGAATCCTCAAACCCTCCCAACAATCTCCCCCTCCCTCCCATTTCCTTGTTCCATCATCCTCATCCCATGCGTCCCTCTCTGTCCCGGCCTCCAGCTCTCTTTCACCTTTAATAACTGCACTCACCCTGCTGTCTAGCTTGACTCTCAGCGTTCCTTCGGCCTTGATAAATCCCCTCTTCCCATCTGTACGTTCCATTCGTGCTGCGTTCCCCTCATCATTAGAGTTTTTGACCCTCACTGTTCTTCTTCCTTTATTAGTCTGTTTCCTTGCTAAGATTTAGTTTGGAAATAGCACTCTAAGGGAGCACTATGATGTCGGCTTAAAGATCTACAAAAACATATACACTCACCGGCCACTTTATTAGGTACCCCATGCTAGTAACGGTTGGACCCCCTTTTGCCTTCAGAACTGCCTCAATTCTTCGTGGCATAGATTCAACAAGGTGCTGGAAGCATTCCTCAGAGAGTTTGGTCCATATTGACATGATGGCATCACACAGTTGCCGCAGATTTGTCGGCTGCACATCCATGATGCGAATCTCCCGTTCCACCACATCCCAAAGATGCTCTATTGGATTGAGATCTGGTGACTGTGGAGGCCATTTGAGTACAGTGAACTCATTGTCATGTTCAAGAAACCAGTCTGAGATGATTCCAGCTTTATGACATGGCGCATTATCCTGCTGAAAGTAGCCATCAGAAATTGGGTACATTGTGGTCATAAAGGGATGGACATGGTCAGCAACAATACTCAGGTAGGCTGTGGTGTTGCAACGATGCTCAATTGGTACCAAGGGGCCCAAAGAGTGCCAATAAAATATTCCCCACACCATGACACCACCACCAAAAGCCTGAACCATTGATACAAGGCAGGATGGATCCATGCTTTCATGTTGTAGACGCCAAATTCTGACCCTACCATCCGAATGTTGCAGCAGAAATCGAGACTCATCAGACCAGGCAACGTTTTTCCAATCTTCTATTGTCCAATTTCGATGAGCTTGTGCAAATTGTAGCCTCAGTTTCCTGTTCTTAGCTGAAAGGAGTGGCACCCGGTGTGGTCTTCTGCTGCTGTAGCCCATCTGCCTCAAAGTTCGACGTACTGTGCGTTCAGAGATGCTCTTCTGCCCACCTTGGTTGTAACGGGTGGTTATTTGAGTCACTGTTGCCCTTCTATCAACTCGAACCAGTCTGGCCATTCTCCTCTGACCTCTGGCATCAACAAGGCATTTCCGCCCACAGAACTGCCGCTCACTGGATGTTTTTTCTTTTTTGGACCATTCTCTGTAAACCCTAGAGATGGTTGTGCGTGAAAATCCCAGTAGATCAGCAGTTTCTGAAATACTCAGACCAGCCCTTCTGGCACCAACAATCATGCCACATTCAAAGTCACTCAAATCACCTTTCTTCCCCATACTAATGCTCAGTTTGAACTGCAGGAGATTGTCTTGACCATGTCTACATGCCTAAATGTGCTGAGTTGCCGCCATGTGGTTGGCTGCTTAAAAATTAAGTGTTAACGAGCAGTTGGACAGGTGTACCTAATAAAGTGGCCGGTGAGTGTAGATCCCAGAATGACATGTTCTCCTCTCATAATTCCCAAAATACATTTCTGCCTCTTCTTTCTACATCATCATTTCATTCCTTAAGCCAGGCATACACTGAATGATTTTTTGCCCCTATCGGGACGATTCTCCAGTTGTGCGAGAATTTTTTAATCTTTTTCAGCCTGATTGTGCGTCATGTAGTGTACATGTTGGGATCTGGAGGTCTGTCCACCTTCCTCCAGCAGAGGGCGCCTCTAGGTCTCCTGGAGCTGAGCTGACGACCACACCTGCGATCCATCAGTCATCAGGAGACCAGCATATAAGCAGCGGCAGGACTACACTCCAGCGACAGAGTGTTAAGCCAGTTATGGTTAGCGAAGCCTGAGCCAACCAGCCTGTCTGATTCTCTGACTCCCCTGAACCTTGAACTTGAACCTAATCAGTTTTTTGTCTTCTCTGCCTCCTAGGAAGAGACCTGACTGAACCCTGGAACTCTGGAGGAGTTTCATCTGCTGAAATCTGCCTGCCGGCTCTCAGGAGCTCACCTGAAGAAACTAACTGTCTGAACCTGCCTGCCCGCCCTCAAGAAGAGGATCGGAAGAAGACTCTGGATCCGAACACTGATAAGTCTGAAGTCGAGCCCTGCCGTTGCTTAGCCCTCTGCCAACTTCAAGCCTCTGGACCCAACCCGGTTCCCTTCCTCAGCTGCTAAACCTGAAATACATCACAGTACAAACCTGCACAATTCCTCTGGCTAAGATCTTCAGCATCCTGGCTAACCTAACTGTCCCTCTCTACAGAGAACCCTGTGTGACCAGTCCTGCATTTGTTTCTCTGCATTATTCATATAACTTTGTGTTTATCTCAATAAACAATCAATCCCATCATGACAGTACAGGGGGTAACGAGGGGCGATGAGCCTCTCACAACTGGTTCCTCAGGAATCGTAAGGTCGGGAGAATATCAAACATGTTTGAAATTCAGTCGGCCGTCGTAATGTGGTCGTGGGCAAATCGCTCAGTGCACTAACAAGGATTGTTCTACTTCTTCCTCTCAGATGAAAACAGAAGCATGGTGGGTCGTCAGTGAAATGGAGTTCTTTCTGTCATATTGACAGACTGTATGTTATGGTTCTTCCCATTTGTTGTGACTCTAAGTTTTCAGTCTTCTGTTATCAGTTGTTTTGTTTTTATTTTCCATGATATTCAAGCATTCTTTAGTTACTCTCTGTTGCCCCCTTGTGATTGTTTTCTTTCCCCTTGGATTCCCTCTTGCCAGTTCCACCCACACCTGCTCCTTATTTAGCTCATTAGTCCATCCTTTGTTCTGTTCCCCTTAAATACTCCACCTCTGCAGTCACTCAGTGCTGGTTCCTTCTCATGGCTTTACTTGTCTGCTCAGCTCGTCTCTCCTCGGCTCCTCAGGCTCGTTTTTCCCCTGATGTCTCCATGGTTTTTGTTTTGTCAAACATTTTAGTTAGATTTCTGGATTTGTACCAATGTTTCCTTTGTTCTTCAATTAAACCTGTCAGAACGAATCTCTGATACACTCGGCTCTACATCTGGGTCCCTAAGCAACCTAACCACCCATTGTTGACACTGTAGTATCCACGTTTGCTCAGCCATGTCTTTGTCCAAATACGTCGTCGCCTTTTCTTTTTAGGGCTTTCAGCCCAAAATTGCAGAAATTTCCGAGGCAGCGCGATTCACTCTAGTGAGCTTCATATTCCTCTTCTACTCATTGGGCTTCCGGGTAGACGAGTCAGAGTAGCGCCATCTCACTGCAGAGCAAAATCTGACGTGGTTTTTAGACGTACAGTGTGAGCAGTTAGATCACATCAGAGCATCGGGTCACAGAGTTTGAGAACAAACATCGTGAGCTGTGAACTTTTAAACCCTGCAGTTTCGTCGTACAGTTTGAGCTCTAACTGCAAGCAACGACTGAAAATATTGCACAGTGTATGCCCGGCTTTACATTTTCTCATGTGGGTACTTTTTTTTTTTTCAGTGAGTACTTTTCCACATGTTCACAACTTTTCTCCCTTCGTTCTCATCAAATCCCCCTGCCCATAGCACACAAATGTTTATTCCTGCTTCTCTTTTAGAACTGAATAAAATGACTGCTGCAATTAAAGGTGTGCGATGTATGCAGTAAATTAGCATATTTAGGAAAAGTGGGCATAGAAAAGGTGAAGAAATTGATGGTGAGCATGTCATTTGTTAATATGAACGTGCAAACCAACTCAGATGTGAAACTAACATCTTTCATAGTTGATCAGATCATATTTGGATGGTGCTGAAAAAAGGAGGGAGCGTTTTTGATGTGAATCATTTGGATTCAGTGTCAGTTACATTGCTTAATTAACTCTATAGAAATTTAACTTTATAGAGATTTTTATACCCTTCAGGTTGTCCTGAAGGGTATAAAAGGAAAGTAATGTTCATTTAAATTCAGAACAGGCAACTAAGATCACCTTTTAAAGGTTTAACGTTTTAAAGGTTGAAACGTTGAGATTAAACGTTTCTGTCTGAATTAACCAGGATGTATTTTAATATTTGGTCTGTGCAGTGTGTTTCCATTAATGATTTTACTGATGAAATTAAAAAAAGAATAGTATTAATTCTGACATGTTATGTCCCTGCATAATGTTTGCCTTACCTTTGTTAGCTTATTTACATTTTATTTAACACCGTCTCCTGTTCTCTCATACACTAAATACTATTTTTCCCAACTTTTAATAAAGATGCTTTTCTCTACATATTTTTCGCAATCCACTTTTTATTTTATTTATATATTTTTTTTTTAAATACAGTGTCCTGTCTGGTAATGTGGCAATAAGAATAATTGTGTTAATGCCAAAAAGAGCCCAACAGATTTTACTTTCACAAGTGGAGCAGTACGGCTATCGCCACAGTGTTCCGCTTGTTTTATGCATATAAATTGCTTTATTATAATTATGCAGGGAGTTTTACAGATTATAAGGACACTGCAATGTAAGTAGAACAAGAAAGGAAAAACAGAAAAAAGGAGAAAAGATGAAAGAAAGAGGAGATAAAAGGGACATAATGATAAAACATTTTCAGTCTGCTTCATCACCTGCAAAGGGATGTTACAAGAACAGCACAACCAAGGGCGTAGGAATATGTTTACAATTGGGGGGGACACATGTCGGAAATCTGAGATTCGTAAATATTCAACAGAAACATGTCTTAAGTACGCTACTTTAAAAAAAAGGCTATTTAATCTTTTACTTTATTCCTTTATAAATGTGTCTTGCAAAAATAATGCATTTAAAATTTACATAATGCATTTGTTCATAAGATGTGAGCATATCACCAAACAAAATGACTGGAGTCTTTTATTAAGCAAAGGGAGATGTCTTTCAAGGGCTTCAGCCCTTGGCATATTTAGTGTCCGCATACGCACTAGAAAATCAAATATTTCAGTTGGATTAAAAACAATTCAGTAGGCCACAGAAGTGCAAAGTTTGATATGTTTTATTTTGTCAAACTTGCAATAATGGTCAAAAATGAATTTATATAGATTGACTGACAGAGGGAGCTGACAGTGTGGTGAAGAATTATGGAAAGGGCGCTTTGAAGCATCTGGTTCAAAAACGCATTCTAAATCTTTGGTAGAAATCCATCCATCCTTCCATTTTCTGTACACCCTGTCCCTTAGTGGGGTCAGGAGGTGCTGGTGCGCCAGTCTGTCCCGACCTTTGGTAGAAATGGCGTCTTTAATTCCAATTTGCAGTACAGAACAGAGAAAACTACAGAGTTGTCAATGTTGTGTTAATCTGTTTATAGTCTAAAAAGAGGAGCCAGCAGTTTATTTGAGGAAATAAAGGTGCAGAAGTTAATTAGTTGGTTAATTAGTGGTTGTGCAGCAGTTCGCTGCTAAGAATTAAAATTAATTCTCCCTGTGGTTTTAACTAACGATCAGGAGCGCGGCAGGTATAACATCTGTCCATTTCGGCGAATCAAAACCACACAAAAAATAAAAAATCCCAGACCGGGCTAATTTCAACACAAGTTGTGTAAGGTGACTGTTACTCACACTGACGTTTCTCTTTTTAAAAAATCTGAGTAAGTCCTACTGCTGTTTAAGCCTTTTAGTTGGTGGTGGCATTGTACTGAAATGAGATATATAAAAAAAATAACATTTTGGCTAGCGTAGCAAACATCTAGAGAAAGTTAGCAGTTAAATATTGGATGAGTGATCAGCCCAAGACTACGGAAGAGGATTAGGGCCACTGAAAAAAGTTAAGTGATTTTTAAATTTTATTTCAGTTTAATACAGACAGAATTCTGACTTTTTTCTCAGAATTCTGACTTTTTTTCACAGAATTCTGACTTTAATCTCATAATTCTGACTTCTTTCTCAGAATTCTGACTTTAATCTCATAATTCTGACTTCTTTCTCAGAATTCTGACTTTAATCTCAGAATTTTGGATCTTAATGTAGATGGTCACCAGGAAGGCAGAGATGTGGAGCACTCAGCTTCACTGATAAAGATGTGAGTTGTTTGAGATGGCCAGTGACATATTGGTGAAAAATTACAGAATTAGGCAACTTTTGATGTGCCCGAGGGGTCCCCCTTATAAATGGAGGAGCAGAAGGTCATTAAAACAAGAGAGCTAGTCTCTAAAACAGACATGGCTATGGCTTGATGCTAACATGTTTGTTTTTAAACATACTTTTGTTATATTACATTTGTGTTGTGTTTTCCAAATAGTGTAGAAAATGAATGGTGGGTTTATAATGTTTACCTTTTATGAGCAGGACAGGAAGCAGAGAAGTGTAGCATTACCTCCAACTAGTTAAACTCATAATTATGAAGTTATTCAACAAATTCCTCAAGTAAAAAAGTGCAACTTTTATTTTTTATTTATTTATTTTTTACCAGATTTGTTGATTAATTTCAAAATTATGTATTCCTTCCAAATTTCCAAATCTGAAGAATTTTTTAAACCAATATCTACATTATTTAACATTTAGTTTGTTTTAGCAGTACTTCCTGTTATATTTCTTTATACGTATATTTTACATTTTCTTGCACAGCAAGCTCAGCAGATTTGAAATTGTGTGCTTGTGTACAAGTAGTAAATCTTTACTCTAAACATATATTCTGGTTATTTTTTTTAGTTAGACCTTCTTGTTTTTATATATCTGTATAGTAACCCCCCCCCCCCCCCCCCCAAAAAAAAAAAAAAAAACACTGTAAATTGATTAGAAATATTAATCATCTGTCAGATTTCTGAGAAAAAAGTCAGAATTCTGAGATTAATGCCAGAATTTTGAGGAAAAAAGTCAGAATTCTGAGATTAAAGTCAGAATTCTGAGAAAAAAGTCAGAAGAAAAAAGTCAGAATTCTGAGATTAAAGTCAGAATTCTGACTTTAGTCAGAATTCTTACTTTTTTACCCATGTTAAACTAAAAAAAAATTTAAAAATCAGTTAACTTTTTTTTTCCAGTGGCCCTAATCCTCTTTCGTACAAGACTAAGATGACTAAACCAAAAACATTCAGTTTCTATATATGAAAGTGAACTGACAACAAAGACGTTTTAAATAGGCAGCATCCCGACAGACCATTTTACCTCTTTCACAAGTTTCTGACTTCTGTATCGCTGTTTCCCTCCCTTCACTCTCACTCAGCAGTTCAGAGAGGGGAGGGGGAGTACAGTGACGTAACGCTATGCTGCGCCTTCAAAATAAAAGCACGCTAGTAAAAAAATGTCAAAATCTAATATTTTGCGGTACAATTTTTTGGGGGGGGACATATCCACCTGGCTTTTATATTGGGGGGGACATGTCCCCCCCGTCCCCCCCGCTTCCTACGCCGCTGAGCACAACCAACGGACATGGCACGAGACATACAATAAAGTAACACCTTGAAACTATCGCTGTAGTATAAGTAGTATCATTTAATCTGACATGTATTCTGTGTTACCTGAAGATAAGAATGTGGGCTTTCTGTATGGAAGTGAATCTCTAAGTAACTGGAACCAAGCACCTGTAGTTATTTGTGAAAGTGCACTTGTGCATGTAAAGATTATCCAAAGGAAAAATGCTCAATAGTGGTTGTGAAGAGCCGAAGAGGCGCCCCCTCCCCAGAGCACTGAGCCCAGCGCCGGAAGACCCAAAGCCCCAGAAGCCCAAAGGGACCCCGAGAGCAAAGGTGCCAAGGAGGGGCCAGCCCAGTAAATCCGACCCCCGCCAAGGGAGGAGGAGAGACAGCCCAGAGGAAGTCCCCCAGGCACCGCAATGCCAGAACCTCCAGGAGCCGAGGGGATGAGTCCGCGGGCTCCGCCAGCAGCCAGCCACCCCAAAGTGAATCCGGCCATAGGCCCCAGTGATCCGAGGCCCCAGGGGCACCCCGCCCCCCAGCGGGAGCCCCAGCAGGCCCCCCGGCAGGCCAGGCCCCGTGCAGAAGCCGCCACGAATCCACTTTTTAAAAAACCAAACCAGTCTAAAGTGGGACTTAAATTATTGTGATAACTTTTATGCACTTTACCAGTGTTGAATTTTCATTTTATTTTGTTTTATGGTCCTAGTGGACTTTATCTGATAGTGTATGGGGAGGGAAAGAAAGGGTGAAAACATTCAGGAAAAAAAGAAAATATCTCTATTTTTTTCTTGCTGCATGTCTTTGCCCTCATTTAAAATATGTATATATATATATTTTATGAATCCTAAGCCTAAATTTAACTGAAAGTCTATTTTACCAGTATACCAATCAACTCTTCATGCACTCCTGCTACAGTGCATCTTTCTCCATGCTTTATCCAATCATCGTTCAAGACTGTGCTTTTAAAGCTCGACCGTGTCTTCCAGCCATTCTGAAACACTCCACCTCTTCACCACATTCCCCTCTTGCTTCCCTATGGTTCCACTCATTTCTCAGCCTCTAGTCTTGGGGGGGGGGGGAGATATGTCTACCCTCTCACTCAGATCATCCACATTCAACACTAACGTCTTCTGCTGGGGTCTGAGCTCCTAAGATATATTTTTCAAGTCAGTGAAATTCTCTGATTACCGTTTCTTTCTCTGTGAGTCTGTATGAGTATAAATTGTTTAATGCTGATGGTTCCGCAGATTTGAAGACCATAATTTGATTTTCTCCCATTGTTAATTCCTCTAAAGCTTCTATTGAAAGTTTTGCTTATGATTACTCAGTGTATATTCCCTGTACCTGCTGACCGACATGGTTTTGAAAAACAAAATTCTGTTTTTGCATATTTATATGGGATCTATTTGCTTATTATGAAAAAATAAAAAACAGGAGTTGATTTTAGTAGTTCTTGTAGATGGTGTAAAACAAAATGGGTATAAATCCAGATAGGCCATTAAAATAATTAATTGATGAGCAGACTGACACCTCAGCAGTTCAGCACTGATGTATCTATAAGCCTGTAGCCTATTTCCCTTAATTTACTTTGGGTCAGAAGCAAATCAAGATTGATTTTTTTGGATACTCAGAAGCAACCGGCATCCAGCTAAACTCAGACATCATTTGTAACACACAGTAAGGTGAAAAAAAAATAAAACAATAAAAACTGAACTTTATTGATCTCGCATTGGAGAACTTTGCCTCTGCATTTAACCCATCCCCTTGGGGAGCAGTGGGCTGCCATTGTGCGGCACCTGGGGAGCAGTGTGGGGTTAAGGAATACAGTTTTTGTGGGTTGCGTTTTTGTGTCTTTCTCTCCCTCCACCACCAGGTGGTGCCCTGTTCTCGTTGGTCCTCTCACACACCTGCGGCTGGTTGACTCATCACTGAGGACTATTTGAGCCATGGACTGTCACTACCTCGACGCCAGAGTGTTTGCCAGTTTTGGGTACTCTAGCAAAGCTGAGTTTAGCTGAGTCTAACTGAGCCTTTGTTTTCGCTGAGCCTAACCTTGTTTTTGTCTTTGCCTTTTCAGCAGGAAGCTTTCCTGCAAGCTAGATGTTTGGCCTTCTTCCTCTGGAAGGATTGTTTGAGTCTCACACTGAGCAGGGGATTAACCTCCACAAGTTCTGTTCTAGTCCTCCTGGATTCCCAAGTGACAGTCCGCTCAATAGCTCATCAGGGTCCAACCAAGTCTTAACCTGCCGCCCTCCAACAAGCCTCTACCTCTGGAAAAACCCACACTAACTGGATTCTGGGAGAAGAGGTCTTCTCAACCAACGTGAGTCCCGTTTTTTCTGTCTCTCCAACCATCGCTCAAAGTTCCCACGGATCCTCAACTAACCGCTGATACTTCCCTTCCCTCTTCCAGTTCCGGTTCACCAGCTCCCTGAGTTTCCTGAATCCAACCCTCACTTGGTTTACTGCATGTGGGTCCGATCTCTTAAGGAAATCATGACAAAGGGTCTTGCTCAAGGACCCGGAGTGTAGGCTTTGGGGATTGAACCGGGTACTTGCAACCTTCTTTTTTTCTTCGTATTTTTGATGCTGCAGTTCCGATCTTTGTGTCATTTTTCCCTCAGTAATATATATCTTGCATTTGTATTTTGGGATGTCCCTGGAATGTTTTAGTTCTGGAAAACGATAACGGGGGAGAATCAATATGAAACATGAACAGAGAGAAGCACAGCCTGCAAACGGATGAAAGGGACAGCTTTAATGCAACTATAATACTGTCTTTTAATCTCCTTGTCCTTCCTCTATCTCTCCATCTTTCTTCTGATCCTATGACTTTCCCTTTGTACATTTCTAGGACTTTTAATCTCTTTGTTCACAATCAAGAACTGCATTTATCCAGAAAGCCATCTTTACTTAACTTGTATGTTGCTTTTGTAGAATAAAGGCATTATTTAACATTCCTATAGAGAAAGCTGACATAGATTACAGTAGCAGAGCTCACATTGAGTCTGGTTTTGCTCTGGGTTTATTCTAGTTAAGGGGGAGCTTTTTACTGTTGTTAAACAGATTTTTGGTTTGAGGGATTAATTTAGATGCAAAGGCACAGCGCAAGCTAGCGTCCAGTGGCACTGCATGCTCATCCAGAATTGGTAAATAAAGACAATCTGCTATTTTTCTTTGGACCCAAATTATTGTTGAATAATTTTAAACATAATTTACTCAACTTAACTTGACTCTATGGTTTAACGACAAGAATCTGTAGGATTAAAATTATATTTAATTATTTTGTAATCTGCCATAGGACGACATGGTTTAAATAACCTGAACTAAAATAGAATATTTGGAATTAAAACATTTGGATCCATGAAGATTTAAACTATAGAGACTGTACTGCTGTTAAAATGGATGCCCAAACTTTTTCCAAGAAGCAGAATCTCCACACTAACAATATTAAAACAACTCAACAAGTTTAGATGGTTAGTTTAAAGAAATGTAACTGAGCTACCAGACTACCTCTCCAAAAGTAAAACCACAAACATGCATCACATACAAACTCCATCCATCTTGAATAACTTTATGTATTTATGCCCAGCCCAGTAGGGGCGTTAAATATGTTTTTAATCACATAATATTCATTTCTTATATTGATAATCAACACACGCCCTAATGGCTGTGTGTTAACACAAGCTCAAGTTATGGTCAAACAGATAATTCTGCACATATATGGAATATGCTACACCCCCCAGTTAAGAGCATGCTCGTTGCTAGCACAGTGGCGATCTTTGTGCAGTGCTGCTTTCACACCGGACGCAGCAAAATCGCGTCTGCTGCTTCATTTTTACTGCTTGTACCAGTTAGTTCTGACGCGCGCGGCTGAAGCAGCTTTGCTGCTCTGGCTGCGCGGTGCAAAAGTGTGTCTGACGCACGTTGGGCGGAGCTTCACTATCCTTTCTCTGCCTTGCAGCTATATTTGCTGTGATCAGTGGGAATAAAGTAGTTTTAATATGTTTTTAAGTGAGAAAATACACCTGAAAACGTAATCAGTGCAGTCAGTTCATTCAGATTATCATCCTGCCTTACAATATTTTTTCTGTCGGAGCCGCTCAGACCCCCACATACCAGCGGTGCGCCGATAGTAGGAATCCCTTCATCAGCAGCCTCTGGCCGGGTCGCCTCCTCGCGGTTCACCGCGGCAGCTGGTAGGTGTTTTTCATCTAAATAATCCAAACTGCAGGCAGCAGGATAATAAAAGCCAACATATTCTGCCGGCAGGTTTCTACATTTTAAGTTAATTTAGGCGTCAATAAACTGTTTAAGAGGAGTGATCATCAGCGCTGTGTCTCTCTCCCTGCCAGCTCCCAGATCAGCTTCTCTGATTAGTTGATGCGGCGCGTCGAGCAGCAAAAATTCAATTTTTCCATCTTGAGCAGCAGCGCGTTTGCGGCGCGTCACGCGCGTCAGATGCTTAGTCATTCGTTGCGTTCGCCTGTCTGCTAAGCTCAAAACAACCGCGCCTGGCTTGACGGAGAAACCAGGAGAACAGCTGAGCATATTTACGACAGTGCACTTTTACTTTCGCGCTCTGGGGGGAGCCTCGCTGGAAAATCAACACCGGTTGCATAGTATACCTTTAATGTTATCCGGCTGTTTCCTTTAATGCAAGCAAACAAGCCTTACTTGTATTAGTTTAAGAATTTTCTAATAGTCACATGATGAACCTTTCCATTAAAACCAGATCTGTATAGCCTAAGAGAGAGCAGCTGGATGGTCGGTGACTTATCTGATCTTAAACAAATTATCAGCACTTTAAACATTTCCTTCTCTTCAGATTCCCATCTCCTTTCCACATTGAGGTGCAGCAATAGTTTAATCTTTAGGGTAATTTTAGGGCTGTCCTGAAACAGTTTTGTCATTTCCGATACGATACAGATATTGCAGGTTTGAGTATTGAAAGACACAGATATCAGTATAATTCATACATGATTTTGCTAATTCTGCAGTGTTGAATATTAGGAAAAGCTTGATCAAGTGATAAAACTCAAACAAAAGAGATATCCTCCTATTCTGTTAGGTGGAATCTATGATTCCCAGCAGAAACCTATAAGAACTTTTTTAACAAAGCAGCTCTCACTGATGAAGATGGAAAATCAGGCAGAATTGATTTCCTCCTGTTATCCTCTCAAATCATTCAAGTTGTTATTTTTCTCTTGATGGCATCTCTCTCTTTAATGCCAAACACCATTTTATTTCTCTGTAAGATGTGGGAAAGTGTGTGCTGCAGTCTTGCAGAATCAGAGATTCTCTTAATGGCTGAACCACATTCACATCATTTGCAAACAGAGTGAGAGTCCAAATGGGCTCAAATGTACTTTTGAATTAAAATTGAGTTTATAAAGTACAGCGTTGGATGGGAGAAAATATCAGGTCTCTTGGATGATAGACATGTTCCTTACTCCACCACTCAAAAAGCCTTTCAGCTTCTGAAAGCAGCAAAAATAGCATCTGTGACAGCTTTATTAAAAGCAATGAGTACCCGGCCGTGATTAATTTTATGGCTACTGCACCAAAAACACAGCATCAAATTACCTGATTGCATCTTTGAAACAGTATCAATAATTCCCAGAGATTCTTCTGCATGATGCTTCTCATCTCTTTGACGCCAATCTGGATGGATGACAAATCCCCCCAAAGAGAGTTATTAAATGGAAAGCAGTTTGTGGGTTTGTGTGTTTGCCAGCATTAGCAGGTGCATTTGATGAAACTTCTCTAACACTTTAAAAAGTTCTTCCTAAAATATGATGAAGGCCATTAGTATGAAGGAACAACATTTTTTTCGTTTAAACTCTGCTGTCCTTGGAGAACAGGAGAGATATGTTAAAAATAACCTTTTTCTTTTAATCAGTTGCACATGATGGTTGTTTTGAGCAGCTAAAAAGTTAAGCTTAAAGTTGCACAATGCAGTAATCCAAACTTAATGCGGTTCTAATGTTTGGCCACAAATCCACCCTTTAGCCTGGAAACACACCATACATCAGTGTTATTAACTAATCTTTGAACATGCAGACCGAATAATGTAGCCAAACAGCAGTTGATGTCATCTCTGTGTGTGTCTTTTCTTGGTGAATGGTGGTTCCTGGCTGATGACCCTGCAGCTGACCCATGGGCACCGGAGGAGGTGCGACAGGCAGAAATGCCAAGCAGGATTTAACACCCTCCTGTATTATCCTGAAGTTCTGGGAAACCCAGTGGCTACTGTGAATAGGGCAGTTGGAGTCCAGGGAAGACTGGAGGACATCCAGGAAAGACTGGATGACGGCAGGGAAAGACCGCACGGGGAGTGGGCGGCTAGTAACCCAACCCACCGGTCTCTCACCAGAGAGACACCCAACTCTGACTACGAAGAACAAAAAGAAGCAACAACCCGTGGGCCCTCCGAGAGGCGGGATGAAAGATGGGCCCAACAGGACGGACTACATGGTAACGACGGCAATGGAAAAGGATAACGAGACACCCAGAACACCAGGAAATGAGGAGAAGGTCCTCCGAAAGTGTGCATGTGGATGGGAGAAAGTGACCACGTTTAGGGGCGTACGGATCCACCAGGGGAAAGCAAAGTGTGGACAGAATGGCCAGCAGCAACCTTGCACTGCAACAGCAGGTGAGACAAGAGGGACCAAAAGCCAGGGCAAAAACCACAGAGCCAATGGACCCAATGTTGCTGAAGGCAGGAGGATGACAGGGGAAGAAGGCCCACTGGTGGAGAACGAGTCCCCACGTGAGCACGAAGACCAAGTCCTCACCACACCAGACAGAACAGAGCCAATCGCAGAGACCAAGAAACCCGCCAGAAAGAACAAGATCAAGTGGCCAAAGTCTAGTGAAGCAGAGGCATGGCGTGCACTGGACGCAGACCTGATCAAGACCCTACAGGAGTCACTGCAAGGAGGGGCAGAGGCCAAGCTGAATCGGATTGGGGACATCATATACCAGACCTGCAAGGACAGGTTTGGAGAGATCGTTTCCAGACAGAGGTCCATCCAAAGAGAGAAGGGAAGGAGAGAGAAGGAAATCCTCCAGCTGGTACAAAGGCGTCGCCAACTCCGGAAAAGCTGGAGAAAGGCCACTCTTGTGGAAAAAGAAGGACTGAAAGCCCTATGGGAAGAGGTCAGGAAAAGACTAGCCTTGCTTCGCAGAGCTGAGCGCATCCGAAAACGCAGCAAGCGGAAGCAGAAAGAGAGAGCTAGCTTCTTCAAGGATCCCTTCAAGCATGCCAGACAGCTGCTGGAGGAAAAGAAGACTGGCAAACTTGAAACTACCAGGGAGCAATTGGAACAGCATGTCAGAAAGCAGTACAGCGATCCACAAAGGAATGTCCCCTTAGGAACACCAGGATATTTACCGCAGCCTGCACAACCAACTGTTGAGTTTAACACCATGCCTCCCAAGCTCAGTGAGGTTAGGCAAGTTGTGGAGAAAGCGAGGTCTTCTTCTGCACCAGGCCCCAATGGTGTCCCCTACAAGCTCTATAAGAACTGCCCTAAGGTACTAGAGCTGCTATGGTACCTAATGAGAACTGCCTGGAAAAAACAACTCATTCCAGCCGAGTGGCAAAGAGCAGTAGCAGTTTTCATTCCCAAGGAAACAAACTCCAAGGACATAGGGCAGTTCCGTAACATCGCCCTTCTAAACGTAGAGGGAAAGATCTTTTTCTCGGTGCTAGCCAGAAGGATGACGACCTACCTGCTCCAGAACAAATACATCGACACCAACTGTCAGAAGGCAGGGGTGCCAGGGTTCCCAGGATGTGTGGAGCACTCCACAATGATCTGGGACCAGATCCAGAGGGCTAAGCGCGACAAGACTGACCTGCATGTCGTCTGGCTTGACCTGGCCAACGCATATGGATCTGTCCCACACCAGCTGATCATCTACGCCATGGAGTTCTTCCACATGCCTGCTTGCATCAGAAGCATGGTAAAAAGCTATTTTAACAACCTGCACATGTGCTTCTCTGCCCTGGACTTCACTACTGGATGGCAGCAGCTTGAAGTCGGAATAGCGATGGGGTGTGCCATTTCACCTACACTGTTTGTAGCAGCATTTGAAATAATTCTCATCGGTGCAAGGCAGATGGCAGGAGGAATAAAACTGCCAACTGGCCAGAGGCTCCCCCCACTAAGGAGCTACATGGACGACGTCACCACCCTCCTTCAGACAGCACCATGTACAGCAAGACTGCTGAGGAGGATTGATGAGCTGATGTCATGGGCAAGGATGAAGATCAAGCCCTCCAAGTCCCGTAGCCTGTCACTCAGGAGAGGTGTCCGGAACGACAACACCACCTTTGTCGTCGGGGGAGAGAAGATCCCACTCCTTGCAGAGCAGCCCATCAAAAGCCTTGGGAGGCAGTACACTGCCGAGCTTTCTGACAAGCAAATGGGGAAAACCGTTATGAAGCAGCTCTCTGATGGCCTGACGAGAATTGACCAAAGCCAACTACCGGGCAAATACAAGGTCTGGTGTTACCAATTTACACTCTACCAGAGACTGCTGTGGCCCCTGAAAATGAGTGAGATCCCCTCATCAACCGTGAGTAGGATGGATGGGAAAGCCAATTCATTTATCCGAAAGTGGTTGGGGCTTCCACGGTGCCTCTCTGAAGCCGGCCTATTTGGGAGGAACATGCTCCAGCTACCTCTAAGATCGCTACAGCTGGGCTACATGCAAGAAAAGACCAGGTT
The DNA here is from genome assembly GCF_016077235.1 of Cyprinodon tularosa. Classification (NCBI taxonomy): domain Eukaryota; kingdom Metazoa; phylum Chordata; class Actinopteri; order Cyprinodontiformes; family Cyprinodontidae; genus Cyprinodon; species Cyprinodon tularosa. Next base: position 2,935,480 of record NW_024039229.1, on the reverse strand, counting down.
GGTACTCGAGCTACGGGAGTCCACAGATGAGCTGGTTAGGAATGCTAACGCCAGGGTCCTGACTGGCCGCAAGTGGAACGCCCAGACTGAGGTCGACCAAGCGGTAAGCCGGCTGCAGCACAAGGAGATGGTAGGCAGGGTGCAGGTAGGAAGAGCAGGCCTAGGATGGGGAGAAGCACCACGCTTCTGGTCCAAGGCCCACCACAAGGAAAGAAAGGAAATGGTGGTGGCGGAGGTGATGAGGATGGAGGAAGACCGCTATAAGATCAAGGCTGTGTCTCAGGGACGGCAAGGAAGCTGGACAACCTGGGAGGGAATCTCAACCAGGAACATCAGTTGGTCAGACTTGTGGAAGATCCCACAGGCAAGACTTAGCTTCCTTATCCGCTCAACATATGACACGCTTCCCTGTCCTCGGAACCTTCATCAGTGGTTCGGAAACGAGGAATGTTGTGCACTCTGCAATGCTCCCAACGCAAGCCTCCAGCACATCTTGTCAGGCTGCAAAGTGGCCCTCTCACAGGGCCGCTATAGATGGCGCCACGACCAGGTCTTGAGAAAGCTAGCCGAAGTGCTGGAGGAGCGCAGAAAGGGTAGTAGAACACCATCGCCAGCAGAGGACCCCACCATCTTTGTCGCGGAAGGAGGAATCAGAAGCTTCAAGCAGAGAGAAACCTCAAGGCCCTTCACTACTGGCCAGGAGTGGAGCATGAAGGTTGACCTGGACAGGAAGCTTCAGTTTCCCACAGAAATCACCACCACATCTCTCCGACCAGACATTGTGGCGTGGTCCATAAAGGCAAGAGCGGTAGCCCTCATTGAGCTCACTGTGCCAATGGAGGAAGGGATCGAAGCTGCCTTTGAGCGAAAAAAGGCCAAGTATTCAGAGCTGGCTGCGGAGTGCCGGGAGGCAGGATGGAAGACTACCATCTACCCAGTAGAGGTCGGATGCCGAGGCTTCACAGGGTTGTCGACCATACGCCTCCTGAAAGACGTGGGAGTCACGGGAGGAAGGCTGAAGAAGGCAACAAAGGAACTGGCTGAGGAGGCGGAGAAAGGGAGCTTTTGGCTCTGGCTGCGGAGGAAGGACAGAACCTGGGGGAATAACACCTAACCCCCAGATAACAGTTGCAGGGAATAACATCTTTCAGCTGCAGGGGGTGACAGGGAGACGTCCCTGTCACTGCCCCGCCACCAGGAGACGTTCCAGGATTAAAGGGGTGAAACGTTGGTGAATGGTGGTTCCTGGCTGATGACCCTGCAGCTGACCCATGGGCACCGGAGGAGGTGCGACAGGCAGAAATGCCAAGCAGGATTTAACACCCTCCTGTATTATCCATAACACACACACACATACAAGGATCAAACACCAGCAGATGTGTTCATTCAGTCGCAAACACTCTAAGACTCACAGCTGAGCGTGCACACCCACCTCTGTCATGAAAGTTGTTCACTTCAAGGCGTAGATTAGTTTGGCTGGCGGTGCTTCCCTGCATCTTTATTTAGTCATTATTGTACGCACATCTGCTCTCTGTGGGATGACACCAGAGTATATGCCCTCCATCCCTGTATCAAGCATGCACAGACACACAGAACCACACCAACACCTTGACAAACCTAAAAACTGGGATGTATGCACGTCCACACTCAGACAATCCCAAAATCTGACTTGTAAACATGCCAGCTACTCCAAACGCAAACACACACACGCCAACACACACAAATCAAGGAGATTCACGATGGGAACGAGGCGCTTTCCGATCATCTCACATCAGCTCAACACCTCTCCATAAATAGAAAAACTGGCTCAGCACTGCAGGCAAGGAAGCATCGTTTGGAGAACAGATTAAAGCCGGAGTGGAGGTGGGCACGTTTGTGAGCACATTGATCATGCATGTTCATCAAGCGATGTCTCAGGGTCAAACGCAGAGCAAACATTGAGCTGCGGCGCTAAGCTGCGTTTTGTGTGTGGGTTTGTGAAGGCATGTTTGAATGTGCCAAACTACATGCGCCGCTGTTATCTCCACAGACTGTGAGTGTTTTTGTTTGTGCGTGTGGATATGTTGAAGACAGAGTCAGCCTCTGGCTTCCCATCTGTATCCCTGCCATCCCAATCCTCCCTGCAGCAGAGACAATGAGAGCTTCTCAGATTCCATCTAACAGATGACACAAAGGAGGGAGGAAAAAAGCAGAAAACAATTAACTCTGACAGACAAAGTCAGTGTGGAAAGAAGTGAGTTTTAGCAGAATTTATAAAAAGGGGGAAAAAAGTAGAAATATGGAGAATGAGAGATGAAACTAGAAAGAAGGTACAATTGTAAATTGTAAAGTGATGCAATTCAAGAAACAGTATGCTGAGAATGATTGAGAAAAAAGGTTGTTTAAAGGTACACTATGCAACCGGTGTTGATTTTCCAGCGAGGCTCCCCCCCAGAGGGCGAAAGTAAAAGTGCGCTGTCGTAAATATGCTCAGCTGTTCTCCTGGTTTCTCCGTCAAGCCAGGCGCGGTTGTTGTAAGCTTAGCAGACAGGCGAACGCAACGAATCACTATGTCTACTGCGGAAAGTCACTATTTTGTTCCAATTTTCGAGTTTGAAAAGTTAGCATGTTTTTATACATTATTTGTTATGCATGTGCTTTTGCTGTTTTCTCACTGGTTCCGCCATGATAACTGCACAAATATCGCCACTGCGCTAGCAACGAGCATGCCTTTCACTGGGGGCGTGTAGCAGTTCTCGTCGTCTCTCGCGATGTACGAGACTTCTGAACCTGTGGGTGCGGGCTGAGGGCTCCTGCAATTGCAAGTACGGTATTTCCCCTACAGACCACCAGGGCGGCCGAGAAAACATTTGTTCGACCTGAAATGACTCATTTAATCATCCAAAACTTTAAGGAACACATTAATTAACTGAAAAATGTTGCATACTATGCCTTTAAAATCTTATTCTTTAAAGATAATTAATTGGCTTTAAAGGTCATATCTTTCCATAACTGGAGCTTTTTCACATTTTTGTTTAAGTTTGTTTAACCTCCTCCACTCATCCCCCAAACTGAGTGTATATTGGTCCCGCCCACATTGTTGTTGTTTTTTTTAAAGGGGCAGGGTTATGCTTTTAGGTGCACTTCTAGCAATAGCCTCAGTATGGGATGATGAAGTTATTTTGTTCTTTATAATTCTAATTACTGTTCGAGTTCAGGTGTAGTGTCTTTCTCCCTTTACTATGAGCCTAACTGTGTGATCGAAAACATCAGTATCTGCTGCAACCAAGTAATGCTGCACGTCTGTTTTTAAAAATCCAGGGTTTTTGACATCATTCTCCTTTTATAATCTGGTGGCAGACATTTTTTTTTCTTCCTATTGCCATTGGTTGGCCAGAGGTGGGTAATTCTAGTCCAGAAAGTAAAAACCTTGCTTTGTTTTTTTATTTACCGTGTTCATATAACCAGGTGATTAGCTCGCAATCTGTGTAGAGCTGGATATGCAAATGGATGGAACTAATCTGCACAGGGTTTCTGCTTTCGGGGCCTGGATAGTTCTCCCTTGAAGTTAGTGTAACTATTAATCCATGCATCAATTCATTTTTGATCTTGCTTATCCCAAGCAGGGTCACGAGGGTTGCTGGTGCCTATCTCCAGCTGTCTACAGTCGAGACGCGGAGTACAACCTGGACAGGTCGCCAGTCCATCACAGGGCAACACAGTGACAAACAACCATTCACACACACTCACACCTAAAGAGAATTTAGAGAAGCCAATTAGCCGAACAGTCATGTTTTTGGACTGTGGCAGGAAGCCAGTGTACCTGGAGAGGACCCAAGAATGCTCAGGGAGAACATACAAAATCCATGCCAGGAATCTAACCCAGAACCTTCTTGCTACAACTGAGCAGCCCATAATAAATAATCTTTTAACATTAACTTTGGAGCTGTATTTCCAATCTAATCATTATGACCATTAGGGACCTGTTGATGTCCTCTTACTTTTCTTTGAGCTTAAAAAGCTCAAAGCAGGAGAACTCTTCTCCAGACATATTTACTGATTACCATCACTGACTTAACATGATCAGTCAATCCTGGCTCTATACATATCACAATGCTCAGCAAGTCGTAGAAATCCAGCTAAATATGGGTACGCAGCTTTCTCCAACAGACCATGATGTCAATCACATATTTAATGATGTGGCAAACTACTGTAGATTGACTAAATGTCTAAATAGCCTAAAATAAATATTTCCTTTTTATATTAAAATTGTCAGGGATCTAGGTGGGTCTATGGGAACAGGTTCAAGTCATTTCTATTTTTTGCTTGTAAATCTGAATGTTTGTGAACGGATATTGTGTGTCCGTGGTGTTTTCTAAATGGCCACATCTGAGAGCCTTGGCCTCCCGTGGAGAACTAACCATCAACAGCAGCAACCTTTTTACCTTCTGAGCCATTATCTCCTGGAACCTGACTCCAAAATGGACCCTGCAAGAACTCCTTACTCCCTCCCATCTCCAGCTGACCTGTCCACCCTCCATCCCCACCCGCCAAGACACACCACTCAATGCTAGGGTGACCAAACGTCCGTATTTCCCGGGACATATCCGTATTTCACGTCCTGTCCCGGGCGTCCCGGGTTTTTTTTTAGAAAGTGAGGAAATGTCCTGATTTCACTGCGCACGACGCTCCGTGTGACGTAATGCCTGAGCCGCGTCAGTGCGGGCAGCCCTGTTCTTAACCAGAGGCTCTGTTCGAAAACCTGGGCTGCATCCTCCAAGGACGCGGTCTACCTAGACTGGATCCTTCGAAGTCCTTGAAAATAAGGAGACCGGAAGAGTTTTGGCTGTGAATTCGACCAGGTCCTCCCTTCCGCGGATTTTACCGCCGCATGCTCTGTTGCTTAGCAACCGTGAAAGTTGACACACAAAGCACGAAAAGAATGAATACCGAGGTTTTCAAAACTGTTTATTTATTTATTTTTTAAAAAGTTAAAGTGAACAAAGACTACACTCACAAGAATCCAGAATGGAATAAATGTTCCAACCACCGGGAGCAGGAACAAATAAAATCAAATGTAATGATAGAAACCTTAGTCAGTTAAATAACCTGCTGCTGTCATTCTGCACATCTCTGATGTTGCTGCTATTTTCAACATTACTGTAAAAATGTCCATAGCTGCATATTGGTTATTTATTCTACAGTTTTATATTGTTAAAACACTTTACATAATTTTATTGTTTATATTTTAACTCTTCCCTATTATGTTATTCTTATACATTTTTCTAAGGTCCTCATTTGTGTGACCATTTTTAATAATCTTTCTACTGCTGTAAATTTGCCCATTGTGGGACAATATAGGGATTTTCTATTCTATTCTATAAAAGGGGTAGAAAGATATAAGTAAATCTAAACAATGTATCTACAAAATATATCTGCAAAATCTCTAATATTCAACAACAAAAAATACGTAGTTAAGCATATTGTGCAAAACAACAATAAAAAAATTAAACTCCTATCAGATTTATAGTCCCCACTCTGCAGATATATTAGAATCTGTCCTTAAATTACAGCCAAACTCATTTACACAGTAACAGATAAAAACCTTTAGATAAACCAAACATTACCGCCACATATCTGACTATAACCATTAAAACAACTATTTTCATTCATTTCAGACGGAACTATTCACAGTGTTGTATTATATTAAACCACTGTTCTGCGCCAAGTAACATTTCCTCTGATCACGGAGCAAATCCCGATGATGAGACATTTGTTCTTTCAATCACCCCCCCGCCCCCCTCCAAGGTGTCCTGGTTTTCCCAAATGAAAATATGGTCACCCTACTCAATGCTAAAGCCCCACTGCTGCTGTTCCCTCAGACTATGAGCATGGTCTAACTTCTGTCCTTCCTAAAGGCTGATTTATACTTCGAAACTAGGTTGTCTAAGTTGGTGTCGCAGTGAACAAAAAGATGTCCCCACCCCCTCCGCAGACACTCTGCTGCTCCTCTCCCAAATTGTCGCTGACCGCAGACAATGCCGAAATTGCCGAAATTGCCGAAATTGCGGAAAACAACTCATGAAGTTGGATCAGCTAGAAGAGCGAGGTGCGCGAGAACGCTGGGACCCTATTTCCACCTGGATCCCCGCTATTTTTCACTTTCAGTTCCCTCCATTGTCGGACAAATGGCCGTATCTAGACCCACAGAATATATGAACCCACGCTTCAATACTAGGCATAAATCAAAAATGTCTGCATCAAGCTCAGTGCGACACACCTCTGCAGGAGTATAACCAGGCCTTAACAGTAACTCCGCCTGATGAATCTTCTTTCTCTTCTGTAGTGAGCTTCTGCTGAACCTTCTGCAAACCAGTCCCTCATTTCTCCGATGATAGAAGAATAAATCTTTACCAATTCTAACTCCAGAGAGTTCTCTCAAATGTAGACCAAAAGACTCCCCCGCCAATGACAAAGCTGTCATGATCCAAGGAGTTACTTGTCATTTCTCTAAAATGAACAACTGTGAACTTAAGACTAACAGTGGAAGTCAATATTGTAACATTCACAGATCTGACAGCTGATAGATTTTTATTACTTTTTGCTCTGACATTCAGTCCCTCTGTGGTGTTCTGGATTAAATCTTTGACTTTAACGCTGACTAGGGATCGAATCCTGGTTACGTCAAGAATGGCATCCGCCATAAAGACTTTATCAAGCAGCAGAAAGGGTTCATCACTTCGTTTTCTGTTACACATCCTGTCAATATTCATACAGAACCAATATGACTGAACCACAAATGACCTGCAGCAGGTCAGGATGAAATATAGGAACATTGTGCAGACTGGTATTATCTGGACAAAATGTTGACTATAATGTCCTCATAACTTAGAAAGGGCCTGCAGACATATTCTATCCTCTCACTTATTAAATGTGCAAAAAAAGGCTCATGTTTTTGTTACAGGGAGTGGCTCACCATCCCCAGAATTTACACCAGCATAAGGTAGCCCTAAATTTAAACAAAGGGAGGTGCACCAGGGGGAGTGTTTTATCTTAAGGTGTGTGCAGTCCAGCATGCTATGCTTTGGGAGTAATGAATCAAAAAAAGAAAAAAGTACTCCACCTGTTCTAAAATTTATTCAGAGATCTGCTGCCTATATTATCCTTCTTGCAATATTCTAGTGTCCCTCCTCGATTGTAGATCATTCTTCTGTGCAAAGGGAAGGTTATAAAGCTGTGTGTCTTATCCTTTTACTGCCAAATACACACTTCTTATTGTCAAGCATATAGTGTCTCTGCTAAGATTTTTAGCCTCTTATACTGACACAGATCAATGTAGCAGAAAAAGCAGGTTCTGTTCTGTGTGGTGCTAAATTGGTACCAAGTAGTCTGCACAGATACAGTATGTCATCCCCAGAAAAGCTGTAACATTCATGCAAGAAATTGTCATGACCATGTCAAATATAGACATGTCATTGTAAAGGGAGACGTGTTTAAAGCTACTTTTTTGGATGGAATTCATTAACAGCATCTTTACTTCTTTATGAGTCAATTCTTTAACCCCTTCAACAAAACAATAGTCTTTTAAAGGTCATTCTGTCAAACTTAGAACAGAGGCGATCTGAAAAATAAATACAACAAAACAGCAAAAATGTCCACATGGATACTGTAGTTTTGAATAGAAAAAATTGTACATTGAATTTGTTTTTATAATAAAAACATTTTTTGTGTCGTATTTATTGCAAACACATGTTGCAGTTTGAGTTTCCCAAGGAGGTTAATTAAACTAATGAGAGCCTCCATTTAGATCCCTACTTTAAAACTAATTTGGAGCCATTTAATTTACATTAACATCAGAAAGAGAGCATGTCTGATGTCAAATCCAGATGAATTGGCCTTTTTGCTGCACACCAGTGAAAAAGCAGTCAGACATACAAGGTTAAAGATTAGATTTAAAATCACCAACATCTCTGTGGTTTCTATCACAGAAATGTGTTTTTAGACTATCAGCTTGGGAGATTTAGGAGGTGATAATGTTCCGGACGGTGAACATGTGAGGCAACATGTAATATTTATAAGTGACATGTTTTTCTGCAGGAAAATGATATTTTGTTGGCAGTTGCAAGGAAAAATGTATTCTTAAGCAGTATTTTTAGTCAAAGTCACCTGTCAGAAAAACCAGTGAGTAATTTAGAGCTTTTTATCTCCAACAAATTACCATCAGAATGTGTGCAATTCAGGCGACTTTTTATAAATACGTCCTGTCAGCAGGACCATTTCCACTACTGCAAGACAGCTTAATTGTATTATCAAAACATGTTGGCAGCAGTGTCAGCTCTCAGGAGAAGCCTTCACAATTACACGTGCTATTTCTACACTCAAAAACCTGTCTCGGTTGCACTGGAGCGCGGCTATCCTGACAATTTTACATATTCCCACTGCTCACCGATGCAGCGCAGCTGTAAGCAGACCACACAGAGCCAACGGTTAACAAGGAAACCCAAAGGAGAGAAGGTTTTGGTAAAAAGTGTTTATGTTAAAGTTAAATTCGCCTTATGATCCATTCTTAAGGCAACTCCTCCTCTGTTATCTCCAATCAGCTGGAGCTTGTAGCCACTGTCACAACATAAGAGGGAAACGCAATCTAAGAGAAGTGCTTATGGGCTTCAGATGCTGCTTGTCATCTCATTAGGCTGCCTCTTTTGCATCTGTCTCCCGTTGAGTGCTTTGCTTTGGCCAAACTGAAAAAAAGCCTCTCTGTATCATCATCCGAATTATAGATACAGAAATGTGTTGCCCTGATGATTTATAGTTCCTTTTTAATTCCTTCTGTGAAAGTCATTCCAAGAACACAGAGTGTGTGGTTGCTGATCTTTATCCATGACCAATTACACCATAAAAGTGACAACTAAAACTGCCTTTCAAGAACTTTGTGGTTCTTCAAAGTGTGGGAGTCAGCAGAGAATTTGCTTGATTTAAGATAAACATTAAGCCTCATCCACAAACCCGACATGCAGAGAGTTTTTTTTTACTCATTTAGTCTGATAACTATCCCAATAAAGCCTGGTTCTGATGAGATTGAGGGTCGTTTTCTTCAAACTCTAGCTAAGCGTCAGAGCAAACAGGACTCCTGGATTTCTCTGGTTTTAATGTTGGGACTTTCCATCAATGTGGTTCTGTTTGTAGACATGACTGGTGCTGATTCCGGGTCCTGGGAGGATGGAGCTGGCTTCTTTTTCCACAGTTAGAGTGACACAAAAAGTAATGTCCGTGTGAAAACAAAACTCTGAGGATCCCACCGAACTCGGCTCAATTAATCAAGTGAAAGTGGAGAGAGACCAGCAGAGCCACAGAGCTAGCAACACATGGTTGTTCAGGTACACCAACAGGCAGGGCATGGAGAGCATTAACCAGAGAAGCAGCAAAGAAATGTAGGGGATACAGGAAAACAAAAAATGTGCTGAAGTTGAATATAAACCAAACCTTTTTTTCCCCTTTTTTGGGGGGGGGCTTACATGCGAAATGCCATAAAAGGCAGAAAACAAACTTCATACATGATCAGAGGGATTTGGTGTTGTTTGTCTTCTGCTGGTACAAAGAAACTGGTCCAAGTTCAAATAAAAAACTTATAAGGACTGTCTGTGTGTTTGTGTTTCTATGTTTGTCTCCCTTCCTCCACCAGAAGGCGCCTGGCTCTGGTCCGCTTCCTCACACACCTGCTGATGGTTTCCTCCTTAACAGAGCATTCTTAAACTGCTGACTATCACTACCTCGACGCCAGAGTGTTTGCCAGTTTTGGGAAGTCATCCTGCAAACTGGATTTTCGGACCTTCTCTCCCTGGAAGGATCAACTGAGCTACAAACTGAGCTGGGGTTCAAACAGGAGGTTTGGATCCACTTTCCCCAGGAGATCGTTTGAGCTTCGTACTGAGAAAGGGATTAATCTCCACTACGACCCGTTCAAGTATCGCAGGAAATCTGAGTGGCAGTCAGTTTCTCCGTTCACCTATTAACAACCGCATTCTGGGTAAACCCTGTTCCGCCCTCCACCGAATCAGACAAATACTTGAACCACAGCATACAGACTGGAGTCAAGGTTTCAACAACTTCTCTGGAAAATTCCGCTTGAGCAGTGTTCAGAGCAACACTTCTCTCCGTTTTATCTCTTCAATAAAACCTGTTAAACCTTTTCCCTGGTCTCCCTGTTTGGTCTTCTGCATTTGGGTCTGAACTTTAGTAAAATCATGACAAAACTGTCCAGTCAAAGCCCAAACCTCAACATCATTATAACGTGTGGAAGGAATAGAACATTTATATTTAGATACTTTCTTTATCATGTAAAGTTGAGTTATGAAATGGAGCAACGGTTAAATAAATTTCTATTGAAACATTAGATACAAAGAAAAGGAACACATGCAAGAAAAAAAACAGCTGACGACTTCTACAAAACAAATGAAAAATTCAGTTAAACTAAAATAAATAAATAAAAAGTTACAGTTAGAAATTACACCATTAAAGGTTTTCGGTTAGATTTCCAATCCAACGTTCCTTTAGTTCATGTTGAGTTTTACAGACGCTTGACTTCACACACCTGCCTGAATTTGCTGAATTTTAGTCAAGATGAATTTGGATGTTGTTATTCATGACATGGGTCATTCCTCAATCCACAAAAACACGAGTACAGACTAGTGCTCTTCTTGAGAAGAACAGGAAAGTATGGACTCATGGAGAACGGGAGCACACAGCATAGATATGAGCCAATTGGAACAGAAGCGAACTCATGACATCACCACACACTTGGCTAGTCTGGAGCTGCATTTCACCTCCTGTTATTAATTGTCTCTCAGAATAAATTCTTACTTTTTTCATTTAATGGGGGAGAAATAGTTACGGTAAGGGTTTTGCTCAGGAACCCAGATTGGAGGTTGTGGGTATTGAACCGGATACTTCCAACCTTCTCAGAGCACAAGGGCACTGCTCTAACCACTTGGCCAACACTTCCCATGGAATCTGACTTTACTAATCTCTTTTCTTCTCTAAAAACAAGACATTTTTAGCTAAACATGTTATTCACCTCAGATTTTTTTATTATTTTCTAAAACAAATGACCAAAATTATATATCAAGGGAAAATACATCAACCAAGCTAACTTGGTTCATGTAACAACAATATAGGAGCAGAGCACAATCACAACAAAGCTTCCAAACACTTAAAATCTGTATTTTTCAGCACATAAGAGGAAAACAATCAGGAGACTGAACCAGAGCAGCTTAAAACTCAGCTTCTGGTCATGTGCACAGATTGTGGTGTCCGGCACATTAACCTGAGGGCAAGGCCCTTCAGAGATCCATAGAGGCATGAACACCAGGCAGGCAGGTGAACGACATGAGGGCGGCTTTGCAGCAGTTGGTTTGTAAACCAAGTCAGTGACCAGAGGATTCTTCAGGGGAGGTAAATTTAATAAAAAATGGCCAGCATGTAAAATCAGGAGAATGCGGAAACATTCTCTGGAGAGACGGCCATGAATCACGAGAAGAAAAAAAGAAGGAAACAGGGAAAAAAAACTAACAATCATAAAATAATACACGAACTTATGAACATTCACACCTTCGCTAAGCATTATTGACAGCTTCAGGAGAACAGAGAGGAGAAAATGAGTGTAACTATGACAGAATCACTCATTACTTATGCAGAGCAGAAGGCTGGAGGTGTGATGGCACTGATCCGTGTTGCACCTCATGCTCAGTACTTTTTTTGCACTTTTTCACATATTTTATCATCAACACATCAGCTGAAACTACAACAGCGGTGAGGATTAAAGCAGCTCAGCTTTATTTATCATTTGAAATGTGAAATCCTTCAGTTTATGCATGATTGGAATACAAATTACCAAACCATCACAGTGTGTTCTAAGATGTAAGATTAAAAAAAGAACCACATTGAAACTCCTGCAGTTCTGTTTGTCTTTGAGGTTCAGCTAAATGAAAACAAAATGCTTTGTCAAGGTTCCTGTGAGGCTCCTCCCTGCCATTACCAGCCTTTATGACAGGCATTGATTATGAGGCCTGCTGCTTCCTCTCTGTTTACTGTAACTATCACAAACTCACATTATCTCTACTCTACCAACACTGCACTCTGTTATGTATAATTACTTACCTTTCAAGTAAGCAGATCTGCGCCTTGCTTCATAATCAGTTTTGGGCTGTAAAGATCTGCGATGATATAAAGTTGAGGACCATAGTGCTCTGGAGAAATTGCACAGGAGCCGGGGTATTGATTTCATTTATCTCCACTGGTGCTGGGACTTGTAAACAGGTGTGATTCTGTAATGGAGTTATGGGGCTCTTTGCTGGTAATGCAGCGGCGGAGTAATGCAGGGAGACGTATCAAGGTCGTTCTCGCCCTCAGCTGTTAACCAGAGGTGCATCTTAACTGGCTCCTTGCCCCAGCAGCCGGCTGGGAGTTGGGCTCACATGGAGCAGGTGTGAAAAGATGGGAGCTGCGGAGGGGATGTGAAACAGGCCGTGGCTGATAGGAAACATGTGTCGTAGGAGAATGTTTCCCTGATGAATAATACTTTAAAAGTGTATCTTATCCTTCACTTCATCATTGTCAAGGTAATTATAAACACTTGCTGTAATTATTGTCAGCAAATAGGAGCAGATTGGAGAAAAGCTGCCAGTATTCCACACCTGCTGAGTTCATAAATATAAAAATCAGCAACTGAAGAGGTTTAAATAGACTTGAGTTACTAATATTTATTGATAATTATCATCTACACTCCGATTTGTTGGACTGTTTTAATGCGCATCTATGTCTATGAGGTTTCGCTATTATCCTAAACAGGACAGGTCCAAACTGCAACAAACTACTCGGTCATCATTCATGGGTGAGTGGCGGTCTAGTGGTTAGGGCATAGGACTTGGAATCCTGAGGTTGTAAGTTTGAAACCCACTGCCACAGACTGCAATTCTGGGTCTCTGAGCAAGACCCTCAACCCCCGATTGCTGCACCGGTATTTCACATCCAGCTGCCAGCTTCGAAATACCGACTGGCATCTGTTCTTTAAAAGCTTTCCGATTTTCTCCAGTTAATGCGGACAGGTTGTGTATAAGCTATGGTAAATGGCATGTACCTATATAGCGCCTTTTTCAAGTCAGGAGACTTGACCAAATCGCTTTATGCTACATTCATTCACCCATTCACGCACACACTCACACACTGATGGTGGCAAGCTACATTGTAGCCACAGCTGCCCTAACCCAACTCCGCCAGACTGATTTGCTCCGCATATCCATCTGGAAAACGTCCGCTGAAGTAATTTTGGGAAGGGGCGAAAATACTGGTTAGCTGATTGGCCTATGTTGGTGATAGACGGGCCAAATAAACCAATCAGATCAACGAAGCATATAACTACTAACAGAGCGACGACGAAGAGGAGCCAATTGATAGATCAAACTCTTGCCGAAACCAGTCAGGAGAAGAGCAAAAACATATTTTCCTCTGAGAAAAGCCTCCAGAGCAGTGTTTTGCTCTTCTTTCTGTGAAGAAATACTCTGTAATTCCGATAAAACTTGCTCGATAGCCACGCTAACGCTAGTTTCATTCGCTGAAGCCGCCATGTTCTTTAGACTGAACTGTCACGCTTCTCGTTGCGTCACACCTCAACCTGCCTCAAAGCCAACGCTGATTGGACGTTCGTTTGGTGAACGGCTCCAAATTTTCTTTAACGGAGAGTCTCCAGACTGATTAGTGAGTGAAACCTTGAAAGCTCGCGAGATCAGGATGGTCTCACAAGGCTACAGCTGCCCTGGGGCTCACTGACAAAAGCGGGGCTGCCGTACACTGGCGCCACCAGGCCCTCTGACCACCATCAGTAGACAATGCAGGTGAAGTGTCTTGCCCAAGGACACAACCACACTGAAAGTCAGAGCCAGGGCTTGAACCGTCAATCCTTCGATTTCAGGGCAAACTCCTACATCCGACGCCACTGTTTCCCAGGAGAGGAAAAATCTGGATGCCTGTCAATTAAAGAAAAGTATTGTAAAAACTATCCAGGGCCTTCATATGGATAGAATACACTAACACTGATTTTCTTGGTGTATTGTTTAACCTTATGGGGATTTAAATGACAATGATCCATTCTGGTCAGAAGGGAGGCGCCACAGAACTAAGCACACCTTTTGGTACTCAGTATGGTTGTTGTAAGGTAGAATTGTCATGACGTTAAGCTTCTGAAATGCATCTATACAGCTCTGGGGAAAGGAAAAGGGCATCTAACACCCCTGCAGACCCCACACATTCTGGACACAGTCTTTACAACCTGATCTTCAGAGCGTTTGTGTGTCTTAATACGGGTAAAAACATGTTTGTAACGCAGAGCAGATCTTCAAAGAAGATGCAAAATGATTTACATTTCTGAAGACAGTGTTTGCAAAACTTTTTTTTGCGTTTGTTATTTTTTCATAGACCATATGCTAATGACCAAACTGTGCAGATTCTGCAGTGTAGAATTTGCAAATGTAAACATTTACCACGTGCCAAAAATTTTTCAATTTAGAAAACGTAACTATTTGTGTCTTTTATAATACTTCTGAAAGTCAAGTGGAAACTGACTGCTAGGGTCGGGTGGGAGTTGGTTGAGAACCCAAATGCAGTGATAAGGAGGCAGGGATGAGTTCTTGCAGATTTGTTTTGATGCAGACAGCAACAGAGACACAGGTCCAGAAACAAAATAACAAGAAATCAAAACCAGAAGAAGCCAGGGGGGAAACTTACATGAGGATCGAAACAACGAGGAGAAACCAGCACTGATGAACTGCAGAGAAGGATTATATATGGGAGACAGAACCAGGAGGGGAGTAATCAGTTAATTGGGAGCAGGTGTGGACAGAAGCAGCTAGAAAGGAGCCAAGGGAAAAGGAAAAGGGCACCAGGGGGAAACAAGGAGCAACTTGGGAAAACAGGGCTGAACTTAAATGGGTGTAAAGGGGAATAAAAATAATTACTACAAAATAAGGAATAACCAACTAGAGGATAAGAGAAGGAATAACTAACTAAAACTAGACCGAGGAATAAAGAAATAGCAAAAATGCTGAAAAGAGAATCACAAGGAAGAGTAAAACAAAAAAAAACAACTAGTTTTTACACTTTGATAAGGTGGTTTTTCAGTCCTACCAAAATTATATCTTGTAAAACTTCAATGGAAACACTTTTTATTTGCACAACACAAGTCGTGTGATCTGAAACGGAGCTGTTGTGGTATTATGAAGATATCTTCTATGTGTACATCTGCTGCTACCATATTGTTTTCAGAGTTATCACATGAAAAAAAGGATTCAACTGCAGTTTGTATTTGTATTTGTTATTTTTTGGAAGTACGGCAATTGTGATACTTCAAACTTCGAATACATCAGAATATTGATAAAGTTTTACACACAGCTATTGTTGTCACAAAGGAAGCAATGGCAGAAGATGGATAAATGCTCTTTGTGCACTTGAACCTAATGACAATAGTAGAATAATATTAATAAGGATTAAAAAAACATATATGAAGGTGAGGACAAATTACTGCAGCCTTTATATGGTTAAACCACAACTAAAAAAACACAGAATTATAATTTATAGCTGGGATTTTTTTTCTCCCTTAATTTAATAAAACATGCAAATTTGCAGAAAGCATGTTTATGTCTTTTACTTTTGTTTGTACCACTTTTAGAGCTAAAGGAGCTTTAGGCTATGGGGGTCTTTAATAATTAGCATCATTAGCTCCACTTCCATTGCTTTGAAACTTATTTTTCTTTTACAGCCACTTTCAAACTGCCAGCAGAACACGCAGTCCGTTAATTTTAATAGGAGGAACCAAATTGCTTCTTTCATCCTCTGACATGGCAGCTGGCTCCGAGCTCGTCTGCCTGGCTGTGTGTTTCCTGCTCCGGGCCACATGTGGAGCTGGTTGAAAGTTGCCTTTTGACTCCTAGACTCTTAACGTTAGCGCAGAACTGCAGAGCGCTATTATCAAAAATGAGCCACCTTAAAAGCATGTCTGTGTATCCGGGTTATCCGGGTCAGGGCAACCACAAGGCTTAAATTGGAAGGTAACCAGACTTTCGCTTTGTCTCTGAAGATGTTTCGACACCTATCCAGGAGTCAGTGTCTCTTGATAAGTGTCTCCACTTTAAAAACTGTTTCTTTTCCAAAAGTGTTTCCCTGAAGAACAAAATGAAGACCTCAAAGTTTGGGCTGTCAGGCTCTCAGCTGGGAAGTAAATAAGCAAAGCTTAACAGTTAACTCAAGCCTGTCTCCGTATATAATAGAATAAGACTAAAATAAGAATTGGGGACAATATTGACACACATTTACATACTGCTGCGTCTCCTTTTTTTTGTTTAATGAATGTTAACACAAACTAAAACCAGTTTTCCTTGTCTGTGCACCAAACTTTCCCAAGAAAGTTAATTCTAAACTTGAATATGTTCCTGAGATTTAATAAAATGTCATTTTAGGAGACACTAGAGTATTTATGTTTAATTTTTTTCTTGGTCATGCATGTTGAGATTTTTTTTAGAAGACCATGTTATTGTTTAATCCTGACGTTTAATCTGCTTTCTTCTTTTATAATCTATGTGTATTTTCTAATAAAAATAACCTGGCAAAAGAACTGGTATTTAGAAAATGGGTCTTTTGGACAACAGATCGAAATGCCCCGCATAGTTCACCTAATAAATTCATCAATCAATCATGCATGTCATATTGAATTGATAAAGTATAATTATTATAATTATTACACGGAAAAGGCCTTAAAATAAACACCAAAAAAATAGCAATAATATAGAATATGGGAATTATTCAGAGGGACTAAAACAAGCAAAAAGTTCTGAACTCAAACTCAATGGAATAACTTTTAACTGGGATAAAAAAAGGTTTGTAAAAAATATATTTTCAAATTTACAAAAGGTAAGGGGACAAAATAGAAAGAAAAAAAATAGAGAGAATTAAAGATAGTGGGAACCCAGTGAGACCAGTCGGGTCGAGAGACAGTGAGTGAAGAAAGAGGTTTCAGGATTTCAGACTGATGACTCAATGCTCTGCAAGTTCATGCGTGACCGTCTGCAAACGACACATTCTCAGTAAAACCTTTTCTGGCTTTCTTAGACTCTGGATAACGTCACCTTCTCACTTGACATTAAAACCTCCCAGGGAAAAACAATAGTCTGCACAGCACACGGGTCGAGCTCTGACTTTACTTTCCTCTGAATGGAAAGCACCTCCTCTGCTGAGAGCTGTGAACTCACTCAGACCAGGAGATTCTGACTGACAGTGGCGGTGATGCATTTATGAGCGTCAGAGGCAGCTCACATGAACCATGATATCAACAAAGTAAAGACGCAGAAGCCAAAGATAACACGTAGATTATAATCAAAGTAAACGCAACTGTTTATTCAAGAGAACAGGGAACTTGTCCTTTACTAGCAGAAACTTTAACTGATGCAACCCTTTAATGAAACATTGAACCTCGCTCTGTGGAGGGAAACACCTGCTGTAAACTGACCAGTGTTGTATAAAGTACTGAAATCTCGGAGTCAAGTAAAAGTATAAGTACCTCTCCAAAATATGACTTTGGTAAAAGTCCAAGTCAATGACTGAAATGTTACTTGAGTAAAAGTCTTAAAGTATCTGAAATGGCTTGTAGTTAAGTATAAGAATTACTGTAAAAATAGATGCACTCAAGTAATGTACTAAAAAGTATAATTAAAAAGTAGTGCAGTTTGAATGACATTTTTTTTACATTTTGGTAAACTTTGAAGGTTAAATTCATTTAAAGTAAAATAAACAACCAAGTGTAGGATAAATTTAGACTGGCTTTGCGAAACAGGCGTATACTATTGGTGTTGATGAACAAGCCCAGGCAAGACCCGACTGTTGGGATCTGGAGGTCTGTCCACTTTCTCCACCAGAGGGCGTATGAGATCTCCTGGAGCCGGAGCTGATTGCACCACCTGTCTCTCATCTGCTCATCAGGAGATCCGTATTTAAGGAGGCGGAGTGTTTGCCAGTAATGGTTAGCAAGCCTGAGCCAACCAGCCTGTCTGAAACTCTGACTCCTTGGGAACCCGAACCTGATCTGTTTTCTCCTCTCTGATTTATAGACTGAACCTGCCTGAAACCTGAAACCCTGAAGAGTTTCTCTGCCGGTCCGTTCTCAGAAGAACTCTGGAGAAAGGTTCCTGTCTAAGATCTGCCTGCCCGCTCTCAGAAGTTTCTGGAAGGAAACTCAAGTCAGTGATCTGCCTGCACTCAATAAGCTCTGCCTCCGCCAAGCCCTCAGCCTGCCGACAGCCTCTGGACCCTCAAGGTTCCCCCCCTCAGCCGCTCTGCTATACTCCTCAACAGGTACAGCCCTGCACACTCTCAATCCTGCAATATACCTGGACCTCCACTAACTCTTCTGTCCTCCTCTGCAGTGAACCCACTCGTGACCAGTCCAGTCCCTTCCTGGATCTGATAAATCTGTGTACCTTTTCAGAACCCACTCGTGACCAAACTAGTTCCCCACTGAACCTGATCCTTAAACCTGTACATTAATCATTAATAAACCTTTGAACTTTTCTCCAGCCTCTGAGTGTTCTGCATGTGGGTTAGACACGTTAAACCAAACATGACACCGACTTTGTAGTCAGTAGGTGGGGTCAAAACAGTTGTGTTTCTCTCGCTCTCGCACTCGTTTTTTTTGGGGGGGTTTTTACTTAGTAACTAAACCAAACATTGAAAATGTATCGGAGTAAAAGTATGCAATTAAGTTCGTAAATGTAGTGAAGTAAAAGTGAAAGTTCTGAAAAAAAATGTATACTCTTGGAAAGTATAAAGTACTCCAAAATATACTTAAGTACAGTAGTGAAGTATTTTTACTTCGTTACTATACAACACTGAAACTGACAGACATTTACTGTAGGGTGAAATTCTTCTGTCGATTTCTTGCAGAGAAGAGCGAGCAAACGCTAACTTCCCCTTGTGTTATTTTCACTGTAATCAGCATACATGTGGGCACAGCCACACTAAATATGTACACTGTTTTTAAATGATATGAGAATCTGTCAGCAACATTCTGTAATGATACCAGAACTTTAATAAAATTGAAAGCAAATTTAAACAAAGTATTGTTGTGTCGAGTCTGGATGTGGAATGCAGAATTTTTTACTCCCCTCAAACACAAAAAGATAAAACGTCTGACAGAGAGCAGCCCTGTTTTGAGCACAAACAATAGGGAAATTAGTTTTTTTCTTGTTCATTTCTCCTATAACGGTGCCACATTTGTAAGAAGTTCAAATCATGAGAGAAATGCCCAGAAGGCTATTCTGCTTCTGACTCTTATTTGGTGTCATTTATCTAATCTGATCATCTAAATCTCAAGGAGAATATTTTAGTAATCTAACAGTTTATTAGTTTAATAAACAGAAGGTAGAGCTTGGGCGAATCATACTCAGCTGCACTAGCCAGGTGCTCCGTTTTCATCTGCCCAGAGTCTCCTTCCTGTGGATGTGAATGCCTCCAAAAGGCAGACCTCCTGAAGACATCCTGATTAACCTGCTGCTTTCAATGTGGAGTTTTAGAGTTAAAAGTGGAAGCTTTTATTTGAACTCCCCCCGATGGAGCTCCTCATTTTATCTTAAAGGCAGAGCACAGGATCCAAAGCAGAAGATCATTTCAGATGTTTGTTTATTGGTTTTTGCTCTTTTGGTCATAAACTATATCTCAGGAAGAAACATGAGGACAAAATGACGAAGCAAGAAATTAAGAACCTCTGCTTCTGGTTTTAAATTTTCTCTTTACTTGACAGACCAGAACACCGTCCATATTCCACTAAAGAAACCAAGATATGGTGCATCAGGTTATGCTCGATAACCTGACTCCGCCAGATGGATTTGCTCTGCTTATCCATCACAGCCAGATGGATTTGCTCTGCATATCCATCTGGAAACCTTCCGTTGAAGTAATTTTGGGAAGGGGCGAAAATACTGGTTAGCTGATTGGCCTATGTTAGTGACAGACGGGCCAAATAAACCAATCAGATCAACGAAGCATATGACGTACTAACGGGCGACGACGAAAACACAACCACAAGCCTCCAGAGCAGTGTTTTGCTCTTCTTTCAGTGAAGAAATACTCTGTCATTCCGATAAAACTTGCTCGATAGCCACGCTAACGCTAGTTTCATCGGCTGAAGCCGCCATGTTCTTTAGACTGAACTGTCGCGCTTCTCGTTGCGTCACACCTCAACCCGCCTCAAAGCCAACGCTGATTGGACGTTCGTTTGGTGAACGGCTCCAAATTTTCTTTAACGGAGAGTCTCCAGACTGACCTGCGAGTGAAACCTTAAAAGCTCGCAAGATCAGGATGGTCTCACGAGGCTATATGCTCGATGCTTTACTTACTAAAAATGATGCCAAGGTACATGAACTCCTCTGGTTGAGGCAGAAACAAACCTTTACACTAAACGAAGT